>NW_026110376.1:0-127944 GCF_024679095.1 Eriocheir sinensis | reverse complement strand
GGTAAAGTTGCAACTGATTGGCTGCACCGCTCTCTCGCACACAATCATGCCGGACCACATCTTGCATGCTCGAGTGAGACATGTTTTTTTTTTATTATATGCCATAGCCAGTTTTGTTTGACACCATAAGACTCAGCAGTGACTGTAGAATCAATTTTTAAATAAATCTTGATCAGCTGCAACCTTACCAACCTGCCTAGGTGCCAGGAATCTAGCAAGTAAACCTGATATAACAACAGCATTTCTATTATCATTATGTTTTATCATTATCATTACACAGGGATATAAGGAGATTACAAGAGGGCCAGACAGCCGACACTAGGCAGCTCCTGAAGACAGGTCATTCATGAAATTCCCTTCCCATTATCTTTTTAACCTCTGGACAGCGGATTTCGTACAAGAAGACTCACCAAGCTACAGGAATGGAACAAAAAGTGGCTGCTACATTTCAATGAAAAAATGTAAAGTCCTGCACCTTGGGTGGGGATATCCAGCATATCAATACCACATGGGAAACACTCCACTATCCACCACAGAGGAAGTATATTATGTTACCAGGCTACCAGTGAAAGCCAAATTCGTGCCAATCGCAGCCGATGGGTAAATGTTTTCAACTGTCTTTGCCTCAGCTACATCCCTGCTTAGTTTGATCCACTGGCGCCACTATAAAAATTGCCTGGGCCATGATGGGCTTAGACCGACCACCAGGCCCCTGAAGAAAGACTACCGGCGCTATAAGCGGAGATAAAAAAATAAAAAAAACTCATCCACCAGCCTGAGCATGAATCAATTCTTGCCTACTTCCTTCCTCAACATGAACTTATCCAATTAATACTCATTGCTCCTTGTTCTTATGTCACAACAATAATAATAATAAATAAAACAATAATAATGGTAATAATAATAATTATAATAATAGTAGTAATAATAATAGCAGTAATAATAATAATAATAATAATAATAATAATAATAATAATAATAATAATAATAATAAGGCGATTTGATCCTTTTCATTTTTTTGGAGGGGGGAGATTGAGTTAAAGGGGTTTTCTATCCTTGCTGTAAAATTAAGTATACTGTGTGGCATACTTTTTTTTTTTCAGTTACTGAATGTGTGAGAAAGTGGAATACTACTGTCAGGCACCACACAGTACCACCAAGATAAGGCTACGACTGATACTGAATATCCTCCAACTAGTGGAGCCTGTTCAGCCCACAGTAATGACAGTAGTATTCTATTTCATTACACTTGCGATTATAACAACCTCACAAAAATAATACATGAATCCTTATTGGAGGAGGTTCATGTCGTCATTTAGTTTTTTTGTTTCTCACTTCTCTATGTTAGTATGTTAGTAATATGAATGAGTCACCTGTGATAGTGAGTTCATTGAGAGCGACGTGGGCCAGGCGATGCGCCACAAGACCTACCATACCATTCACACTCCCATTAGGCAGCGGGCTGCCCCACGCACGGTCCTCAGGCACCACCAGATGGATACTGGGTGGGGAGGCAGAAAGATGAAAGTATTACTGCCGATCAAGAATAAGAAGAGGACTTGAGCAGGTCAAATCATTCGAAGAAATGATAACATATGGAAGACTTTAAGTAACAGGGTAGTAACCCAGATATTGTTGAAAAGGTCAAGGCTACGGAACAAAGAAACAGATGGAGAGATGAAATGAGATTTTCGCCAAGGCAGGAGGGACTGAGATATATTGTATGGGAAGTCACAGGTCTCAGGGAGGTTAGGACAAGTGAGGCATGCATAGTATTGCCTGACAGACATATTTTGTAAATAAGAAGAAGTATAGAATTGGATTTTGAATTTAAAGAAATCTAGCAGGGAATGTGGAAGATTTCTTCAGCACCAACGATAGAGTAGTGAGCATCATTATCAAGCTGAACAAAATTACAAATTCAAAATACCTCAGGTTTATGCACCAGCATTACCTTACATGGAAGTGTGCGTGGAAGTGGTACTGAAAAGCGTAAAATCCAGTTCTCCTTTTTTTGCAATAAAAGCAGCAGCTTCAGGTCGAAAAAGATAAAAACAAAAAAGTATGGTAAGCAATGCTCCTATGAAAGGAAATAGAAATGAGTGGCCAAAAGTAAGGTCAATTTGGATGGAGAGATGTCTTGATACCAGAGGTGGGCAAGTGCGGTACTAAGTGCGGTAGTGCGGTAGTACCGCGTCACAAAAAAGTACCGCACAACCGCAAACTTTCTGAAAATACCGCACTACCGTGGACCACACTAAAAAATCCTGCGGTACTTTTGCGGTACTTAGAAAACCATCGAAGACATTTGCAGCGCGGCATGCTCACAGATATGTCTTTTTTTTACAGTGAATCGGACTCAATCAGTCAATCGATATCAGTCATCAGAATCAGTGATTCAATCACTCTGACTTCTCAGTTGTTGTTCAAAATTAGATAGTAAATAAATAACTCAAAGTAAATCTGTTTGTCACTCAACCCAAGGCGGCGCGCCATGACTGCCTCTGACGATGACTGTACATGGCAGTGTCCAAGAGTACAAGCAAGCACTAACATGATCGCCGCTCAATATCATGTCCCGTACAATTTTTTCTTTGATGCATAACATTAACATAGACCATAGTGCATACTATATATGTTTTTTTTAACTTCATTGTAACTTCTCTATTTTATCATTCTCTCTCTCTCTCTCTCTCTCTCTCTCTCTCTCTCTCTCTCTCTCTCTCTCTCTCTCTCTCTCTCTCTGTTGAAACCTTGCAGGAGTTTATCCAGGCAAACTCTGCTGCAAGTGACGCCTCAACGCCCGCCGCACCTTCCGAAGAAGACACGTCACAGGGGAACGGTAGAGCTGCATCTGACGCTGAAGACTTCACCCCCGTGAGAGAAGGAGCCGGACCCGCCCCTAGAGCCATTTATCCTACTTATTGCTACAACAGATTTGCCATACTGGAGGAGGAGGACGAGGAGCAGAGCACCTTCTTGGTCGGTGACTCTATGATTCACCATCAGGTGGTTGAATTCTGTGGAAGAGTCCCCCTCCGTAGGCGTAACTACTGTTATCCTGGAGTGGAGTTGACCACATCACAGCTGCCCTGGACGAGTTCTCCGTTGAGGCTTCTAATGACTCATTCTTTGTTCTCCATACAGGTATGAACGATGTCACCACGACCCGGTCTGAGGAACTGCTGGACAAGTACAGTAGGCGCATCCAGCAGTATGAGTCTAAATCCCCTAATATTTTTATTTCAGGAATTCTACCACGGACGTGGGATGAGAGCGACTTCTTCAGCAAGGCCTTCAGCCTCAACAACCGCTTACAGACTCTTTGCAGAGAGCTTGACGTTGAGTTCTTTAACGCCTGGGACAATTTCAACGTCCAGAGTAAACTCTTCCACAGGGACGGAATGCACCTGTCCCCCATCGGGGCAGCCAGATTCGGAAGGCTTCTCAACGACGCAGTACGTGACATCTGATCAAAAACGACTCTCAGTCACGTCCCTCCACCCCGCCCGTGTAAATAGACGCCATGCATCGCAACAAACTCGTAACCGTGATCCCGCCAATGCCTCCACCTCTAATACCAAGCCTCAAGATAACCTAAGAGTCCTTAGTTTCAATGCGCGTAGCCTACGAAACAAGTTTGATGAACTGAGATGTCTTGCTCTGACAGAAAATTGTAACGTAATTGCTATAACCGAAACATTTATCGACACCACAAATATTGATTTAAGTACAGAATACAACACAGATGGCTACAGACTCTTCAACAAAGATTGTGTAAACCGTAGAGGTGGTGGCGTCGCCCTTTTTGTCAAAAGTTATTTGCAACCCACTGACAGAACACCAGGAGACAGTAACGTTGAACATTTGTGCTTGCGAGTAAACATTGCAAAGGTCAATTTAAATATATCTGTCACCTACAGGCTGTCAGGGCAATCACTCAATGTCGATCTTGAAATGTATAGCGTTTTAAAGCAGTCACTTAATAACAGCGACTCACTGATATTAGGAGTCTTTAACCTCCCCCATATCGACTGGGCGACACTGTCAGGTACAGAAGGCGAGTCACATAGAATGATCGAATTTTTAGAAGAAAATTATCTAAGCCAAATTGTTTCTGAACCAACTCAACCAACCCAAGATAACCTAGTCAGTAATGTCACGGTAGGAGAACATCTCGGTTCTTGCGATGATAAATTAGTGCGCGTCGACATTAGAGATCAAACATCAGTGACTGAAAATAAAGTAAAGGTGCCCAATTTCAAAAGAACGAACTTCGTAGAAATCCAACGAAAATGCAACTATCAGATGACGGTAATGTAGAGGACGCCTGGCTAAGCTTTAAAAATCATTTACTCACTCAGCAGAACACATTCGTCCTTTGTGTGAGAAGTGAAGTAACACTAATAAAACCCATCTTGGTTTAATAGCGAAATTAAACACTCAGTCAAGGAGAGAAAATTGTTTTTCAGACTAAAGAAAGAGCAAAGCACGCCCGAAAACATTAGACTTTTTCATGATGCCAGGCGACGAGTAAAAAGAATAGTATGTCAGGCAGAGCGTAGATATGAAGAAACTATTGCGGCCAACTGTAAAAATAATCCAAAATCCTTCTTCAGTTACATAAACAACATAAAGACGATCAGGAGTGGAATTGGATCCTTAACAAACAGCGACGGTGCACTAGTGACCGACAACCAACACGTTGCAAACCTATCAAACAATTACTTTTCCTCGGTGTTTAATACTAACAGTCCTCCCACCACGACCACCAACACCAGTAATGTAAATCCCGAGCATGCATTGACTAACTTTGAAATAACAACCGATGAAGTCCTTAAAGCCCTCCAATCACTTAAAACAAATAAAACTCCTGGACCTGACAAAGTATATCCTACTCTGCTCAAAGAAACAAAGAGCGAAATACTCTCCTCCCTCACAACCGTATTCAATATGTCTTTCCGACAAGGAATCGTCCCTTCGGATTGGAAAAAGGCTAACGTGACACCGATTATTAAGAAAGGAGACAAAAAAATTACCATGTAATTACAGGCCCATTAGTCTAACTTCAGTTGTAGGTAAGCTACTTGAGAGCATAATAAGAGACAAAACTGTGAGTTACCTTGAAAGCCAGTCATTAATTGGGGATTCACAACATGGCTTCCGTAATAAAAGATCCTGCCTATCAAACCTATTGACCTTATATAACGACCTCTTCTCAGTTTATGACGTAACCAAATCACTGGACGTAGTCTATCTTGATTTCCAGAAAGCGTTTGATAAAGTCCCACATCATAAATTACTTGACAAAATAATTAAAGCAAATAGGTATTGATGGTCACGTGCACCAATGGATCGCGAATTGGTTGAGCAACAGACAACAAAGAGTGGTGATTGACGGATTTAACTCAGAGTGGGCGCCGATCACTAGAGGCGTCCCTCAGGGCTCGGTTCTTGGCCCAGTGCTCTTCATTATTTACATCAATGATATGGATGTTGGATTCAATAATCGCATTAGTAAATTTGCAGACGACACAAAGATTGGTAACTCGGTTCACACTGACGAAGACAGGCAAAGCCTCCAAGAGGATTTGCACAAAATTTCAACTTGGTCGGATAGATGGGAGATGCCCTTTAACGTAGACAAGTGCCAGGTCCTTCAAGTTGGAACACGGAATAAGAAGTTCGATTACGAAATGCGGGGCGTTAAACTCAAAAGCGTTCAATGCGTTAAGGACTTTGGGGTCAAAATCGCATCAAACCTCAAATTCTCAAAGCAATGCATCAATGCAGCAAATAAAGCGAACATAATGTTGGGCTTCATTAAAAGAAACTTTTTATTCATGAATAAAGATGTAATACTTCCACTCTACAATAGTTTATGTTTTGGAATATGCGGTACAGTTTTGGTCTCCCCACCATGCAAAGAACATTGCTAAACTAGGTGTTCAGCGTCGGGCAACAAAAATGATCCCTTCCTTGCGCAACAAATTCTACGAAGAAAGGCTTTCCATCCTTAACATGTTCTCTCTTGAGAAACGTCGCCTCCGAGGAAAACTGATCGAACGTTTTAAAATACGTACTGGTTTCACGAATGTAGACAGATCAACATTGTTTATGATCGATGACACTTAGCGTACGAGGAACAATGGCATAAAACTCAAATATAGACAAGTAAATTCAGACTGCTCCAAATTTTTCTTCACCAACATTGTATTGCGAGGATGGAATAAGCTCCCACCGTCAGTGGTCCAGTGTAACACGATTGACTCCTTCAAAAAAAAGCTCGACCGTCACTTCCTTCAACTTAATATTAACTAGAGTTGAAATGCATCATCTTGGAGCCTTCTGATTGATGTAGACTCACTTAGGTTTAAGGACAGACCACCTAGTCTGGACCATGGGGTCTGCGTGGTCTGATTTGATATGTGAATCTATGTAAATCTCTCTCTCTCTCTCTCTCTCTCTCTCTCTCTCTCTCTCTCTCTCTCTCTCTCTCTCTCTCTCTCTCTCTCTCTCTCTCTCTCTCTCTGTGTAACTGTAACACGATTGACTCCTTCAAAAATAAGCTCGACCGTCACTTCCTTCAACTTAATATCAACTAGAGTAGAAATGCATCGTTTTGGAGCCATCTGATTAATGTAAAATCACTTAGGTTTAAGGACAGACCACCTAGTCTGGACCATGGGGTCTGTGTGGTCTGATTTTCTATGTAAATCTATGTAAATCTCTCTCTTTTCAATGTAGCCAAGATCAGTATTGTTTGATTATAATAATAATAATAATAAAAATAATAATAACAATAATAATAATAATAATAATAATAATAATAATAATAATAATAATAATAATAATAATAATAATAATCATTATTATTATTATTATTATTATTATTATTATTATTATTATTATTATTATCTCCTTGATGAAATTTCCACGTGGTTTCTTCACTGAGGCCTGAGACGCCAGGGCTTACAGCTTTCCCACGGGAGCCGCTGTTAACAGTTGCAGTTGATGTGTTTTGTCTTAATATGTTGGACAGTTTGAATAATGTTTCACTCTTCCTGTCATGACTTTCCTATATTAGTAATCCTTCGTTTTCGTTCAAACGCTGGAGAATATTCCTCCCCTTCCTCCCCTTCCCCTTCACTCCCCCATATCCCTGCAGCTGCACCACCCTTCCTTCCTTCCTTCCTTCCCACCCCTCAACTTCCTCCTCTCTCACAAGACGCCGAATCCTCCTCCCCCTTCCCTGTTCCCTCCCTCCTCCCTCGGAAAGTTGCATTCCCTTCTCTGCCCCTCCTACCCTTTCCCTCCTTTACTACCCTGTCCCCCCTTTCTCCTCCCTTACCTCCCTCTCTCCCTCCCCAGTCCTCCTTTATTTTTTTGTATCTCACAAGTTATTAGTTAGTCAATGGATAGCCAGGATAGGCGCTGAAGTATTTTTTTTTTATATTGACTAGTGACTACCGCTACCGCAGTATCGCACACCGCGAACCGCACTGGGAAATAAAAAAATGGGACCACACTACCACAACCGCACTACTCCGGAAAAAGTACCACACTACCGCAGGCGGTGGCCGAAGTGGTAGCGTACTGGACCCACATTCGCCGCGTGATGGACGACGCGGGTTCGAATCCTCACGCTACCACTCGGATTTTTCGGTCACCGCCGAGTGGCTTAAAACTACCCACATGCTGTCCTGAAGACCACCCATCAACCCGGACTCTAGAGGAAGCCGTCCAAGCGAATCAAGAACGAGTTCCGGGGGGCAGCATGAGCCAATGCAAGATGGCGCCACTATAAACACTCGCCTGCGCCAGAACGGGCTGGGCCGACCATCAGGCCCCACCTGGAAGAAGCCTTGGGCCGACCACCAGGCCCCACCGGGAAGATGCCTACCGGCGCAATAGGCAACAACGTAAAAATAAAAAAAAAATAAAAAACCGCACTACTGATTTTTCAGTACCCCGCCCACCTCTGCCTGATACTCCCCTCTTGAAAGAGTTCAATTCTTAGGCAGGAGGAGATACAGATGAAGGAAGGCTGCTCCAGAGTTTACTTGTGAAAAGGATGAGATAATGAAGATGCTGGTTAACTTTTGCAAAAAGATATGGATAGAAGAGGAGTGAGCAAGAGTAGGAGGTTGTGTGCAGTGAGACCACACGAGGGGAGGAGACATACAGCTAGCAAAATCAGAAGAGACGAAGAACCTTTGACTTCACTCTGTCCAAAAGTGTGTGTGTGTGTGTGTGGAGCCCCCACACGTGATGCATACTCCATACGGGGGTGAACAGTGCCCTTGTATATGGACAGAATTTGGAAGGGGAAAAAAAACTGGTGGAGACAATACAGAATACCTAGCCTGAGGAAGGTTATTTAGCAAGAGTGGCTTAGCCTCAGCCCTTACTATTATTTTCGATTGGGGCAAGAAGAACCTGGTGTCCTTCAACGCCTCAAAAACACAGTTTCTCCACCTATCCACTCGACACAATCATCCAGATATCTATCCCCTGTTCTTTGACAACACTCAGCTATCGCCTTCTTCAGTACTAAACATCCTCGGTCTATCCTAACTCAAAATCTCAACTGGAAACTTCATATCTCTTCTCTTACTAAATCAGCTTCCTCGAGGCTGGGCGTTCTGTACCATCTCCGCCAGTTCTTTTCCCCTGCACAGATGCTTTCCATTTATAGGGGCCTTGTCCGCCCTCGTATTGGGTATGCATCTCACGTGTGGTGGGGCTCCACTCACACAGCTCTTATAGACAGAGTGGAGTCTAAGGCTTTTCGTCTCATCAGCTCTTCTCCACTTACTGATAGTCTTCAACCTCTTAAATTCCGCCGCCATTTTGCCTCTCTTTCTATCTTCTATTGTTATTTTCACGCTGACTACTCTTCTGAACTTGCTAATTGCATGCCTCCCCTCTCCCGCGGCCCCACTGCACACGACTTTCTACTCATGCTCATTCCTATATTGTCCAAACCCCTTATGCAAGAGTTAACCAGCATCTCCATTCTTTCATCCCCTTCACTGGTAAACTCTGGAACAGTCTTCCTTCGTCAGTATTTTCTCCTGCCTATGACTTGACTTCTTTCAAGAAGAGTGTATCAAGACACCTCTCCACCCGAAATTAACCTGTTTTGGCTACTCTTTACTTTTATCTTTTATAGGAGCAGCGAGTAGCGGGCTTTTTTTGTACTCCTTTTATGGCCTCTGATGTGAAAAAAAAAAATATATATATATAGGTGGCTCATTCATATTACTAACCTACTAACATAGTCTTGGACGACTTATAAAGCCAAAACAGGGACCAAAATGATTGCTAATGAAGCAGCCATTGATTTTGGAATAATTACAAGAAATGGTTGTTGTTGTTGAGGTTCTTCAGGATGTCTGTCTGAGCAGCCTCAAGCCCTTCAGGAAGGCCATGACGGTAATTATGGAGAATCACTACACGCTTCCAATATTGTTCCCACGGCATTACTAGCCTTTCCAAGCTATCACATACTGTTGTGTTACTCTAGTTTTACCGGCGGATCAAACATATACTGTGTCTACAGGTAATGATAAGGAATAACAGATAATATTCCTCTCCCCTTCAACAAAATTAAAACACCTGGTAGTGGGGAGGGCCGTGAAGACCAACGACATTGTGGGGTAAAAGCAGCTATTGCAATGATGTTGTCTACCTGAAATGAAGCGTTTCTGTGCTCTACTTACGGGGAAAATATATATTTTGTAAATAAAGCCACCAATATGGCCGCCGTGTGGGGCACCGCCATTTAGAAGGCGACTGCGCATGTTCTATAGATGCAGGTAACACTGTAGCAAGCCACCGCTCAAAAGGTCGCATACTCTCTTCCGGTGAGACAGAAAATGTGGCGCTGCAAGCACAGACTTAATAAGTGTTTTCATATGAAATGTTTTCGTCTCCCCTTGTCCTTGTCTCCTGTGCCATCCAATTGTTCGTGTTTCTCGTCGCGTTCTCTGTTGTCCGCGTCTTGTGTATCTTCATTGTTAACTCTTCTTGTTACTCGTTTATCTCTGACTTTCCGTCCATGTCCTCCTGTTATCCACTTCTACACATTGTTCTACATATACACCAACACTTAAATGTTAACCAACACAGTACAACATTCACACACACGCATACACACACAAACACCTATTCTGTGTGCTGTGCTTGTCCTAATGACCTTTGTATGTTTGTCCAAATAGTGTAACCCTGGCGGATATGAGCTTCTCTATCCGTGAACCAATTAGTATTTAGAACACTCGCTACCACCAACAACCCATCCCTT
Organism: Eriocheir sinensis; assembly: GCF_024679095.1. Lineage (NCBI taxonomy): Eukaryota > Metazoa > Arthropoda > Malacostraca > Decapoda > Varunidae > Eriocheir > Eriocheir sinensis. Next base: position 117,638 of record NW_026110376.1, on the reverse strand, counting down.
GCTATAAGGGATCCAGTGTTAAAGGAAAATCGAGTATTAAATGTAAGAGATTCCGGAGTTCAAGTAGTTGGTTTGAGAGGCTTTTATGTTGGTTTCGTATGTGCGACGAGTATAATAGGCATTGCGGTCAGCTGTTTCTCGGTTTGCCCCTGCCCGGCTCACCACTCACCAGTATTTGGAGAGGAGAAATGGCGGATGGACGTGGCAACATTCTGTCCAGTAAAGGTAAGGGTTGCCCCCCTCGAGGGGGGCAAAGGCCCCCCGTCAGCAGGTCGTAAAGTTCGGTTGTAGTAGTTTAAATATGCTCCCCCACCCAAAACCCCCGACTTCCCACGGGAAGGGGATTAATTCGGCATTTTTCTTTACTTTTAAGTACTTATGCCTTCATATTATGGTTCAGGGATATGTATTTAGTCCCTTAACCATAATATGGAATGAGTGACTGTGGGCTATGCAGTCCTCCATAATGGTTTTTTTTTTTTATGGTATGAGGTGCTATGTTGCAATCACGACATTTGTCCATTTTTAGTTTCATGCAGCCTCTTCTAATATCTCAGAAAGGCTGGATGGTGCCTGCTACACAGCCTGGCCAGGTGGACTTTGTCTTCATGGAGGAGAACTTGGAGAAGAGATTCTGAGGGATGGGCAGGGCAGGAGGTCAGTGTGCACTGCTTGGCAGGGAAAAAAGGTGTCCTATCTTTGAGTTCTCACTACTATCTCAGTATATAAGTACTCTAGTTATTGCTAGTGAACCCAATCCCTCCACATGAAAATAATGACTCACGTAAAGTTTAGAGAGTGACTGATGGTATGGATGACATTGTAGTCCACCCCTTGGCCGGGCTTCACTGTTCCATTTGGCCAGCGGATCACCCTGAAGTAGGGTACATTGTCAACCGTGGCCACAAAAAGTTGACGTCCACGGAAATTCTGATAAACCTTCAAAGGACTTGGGAACAGAGTCTGTCCAACGCGGCTCACACAGTCATGCATATGTCGCTCATGACAAGTGGCTATCATCTCAAACCTGTGTTCCAAGAGAAAACATTCATTATTTAATATGAATAAGATGATTCCTTACAGTGATGGAATAAAAGCAAGGACAAATTGATGTGAAGAGATATTAGGAGGATTTAGGGCAGTGTTTGAAAAATTTTGGAAATTATCGAAGTGCAATAATAATTTGTTTCACATACAACCTGCTTCTTATATTAGCATTTACAATGCTCCCTACTACCCAGCCGTCTTATCCCACATTCAAAAGAATTTACGTCGCATTTAATCCTTGGCAACCTCTGGCAACTCATGGCAACCCTGCCTTCATCCTCTGTGACTGTCATTCTTGAGACACACTACCTTGCGGACTCAAGTTTTCTACAGTGCTTTCTTGTGTTTACTGCCCAGCTGTCTCTCATATTAGCCTTATAGCTGAGTCACCTCACTACCAGGAGAGTTTGCTCTGACCGTCTCCTGTGTTGGTCAGTGTCGGCGAGGCTTCCTACGGCCAGGTTGTCATAGACAGGCAGGAGCAGTGCTGGCTGCCCTCTGTTCCTGGCTGTTCCCCCTTGGTTTACAAAGAAAAAGGCGAATCTCTATGAACACGGATCCGTGTACGCTGCTGGTCGCTTGTACATGGCTGTCCCCCCAGTGTTTTCAAGCATGGGAGGGCATATTGTTGTATTCTTTCATAGGAAAAACATACATAAATCCTCTACAGTACTCTGTTTTGCAATAGGTGAAGTGACGGGCCAATAAATAGCCTTCACGCAGTGATTTATGAGTAAATTTACGGGAAATAACATTTTGCTATTTTCAAAAACCAAAACTGCCCTAATTTGCATATGCATGCCTGTAATTTTGGCAGATATTTTGGGGGACTAGAAGGCATCATAGGTTCATGAGGTTCGGGGGTGGGGAGGGACGAGCGAGGTGAGCAAAGCGGAAGCTGACTGGAAGACCTATAGCAGGAGACTGGATGAAGAAATGCAGGGATGCAGTGAGAAAGGGGAGGCAACAATAACCCAGTGGGAACAGAGTATAAAAAGAACATTACTAAAATAAGCAAAGAAAAAGTGGAGGAAACAAAAGATTCAAAGAAGGGAAGACAAGGCTAAAAGGATGGTGGGACAAAGAGGTGGAAGAAGCATGGAGCACCAGGAAAAAATAGAACAGGAGGTAGAGAGACCTGAGCAAAATGGTGACGCAGCATGGGGAGCAGTAAAGACGAAAATGGCAAGAGGCATGGGACACCTATAAGAAGGAGAAGAAGAAAACACAGATACTGATAAGTAAGAAGATAGCAATATGGGAGGAGGAGCAGGCACAGAAACTGAACGAGATGCCTCCAAGAGAAGGAGAGAAAGAGGGATGGAAAAGACTGCGCAGGAACCTGAGAGGTAGAGAAACGAACCAGGAAGGGAAGCTGAAGATAGAGGGAAGAGAAACCAGCAACGATGAACAGATAAGAACGGCAATAGAGAGATGCTGGTGGAACATAGTGCAGACCAACAATGAGAAGACCAAACGGGAGATCCAACAATATACAGTGACAACAAATAAATGGGAGGTGTTACAATAGCACTGAAGGATGTGGAAAAGCACTAAAAGGTATAAAGAATGGAAAAGCAGGCGGAGCGGATGGAGTACTCGGTGAATTTATAAAATATGGAGGAGAAAGACTCAAACATGTCCTGCACGAAATGTTCCAAATAATACTGGAGGAGGGTGAGATCCCACAAGACTGGAAAAGAAGCAGAGTAACACTGATTCACAAAGGAGGAGGGAAACCTAAGGAGGAAATAGAAAACTATAGGACCATTTCAGTCATGAACATCATGGCAAAGATATTTGGAAAAATCTTGAATGAAAAGCTGAAAGTGTGGGCAGAGGAATCCAAAGCGTGGGAAGAACAGAGTGGATTCAGAGAAGGAAGAAGAGGGCTGGAAAATGCGTTGGTTCTCAAGGAAATAATAAACATAAATAAGAAGCAAGGAAAAGAGCTGTTCCTGATATTTATAGACATTGAAAAGGCATATGACACAGTGGACAGAAGCAAGCTAATGAAATTGTTAAAGCACATTGGAATATATAGCAAAGTGGCAGAGGTGATAAAGGAGATGTACAATGAAAATATGGTAAAATTCTCATTGGGAGACACCACCACGGACTGGACGGAGAACAATGTTGGAGTGAGACAAGGATGTGTGATGTCACCAACATTGTTTAACTTTTACTAAGAACTCCTAGAGAAAATCAGAAAAGGAGTAGGAGTAGGAGACAGAAAACTTGGGTGCTTAGTGAACGCAGATGACATCGTATTCATGGCAGAAGACGAGGCAGATATGGAGGAGCTACTGAGGATTACCAACGAGTATGGGAGGGAGTGGAAGATGAAATTCAGTGCCAGGAAATGTAAGGCCATATAATATAACAACAATGCCAATAGCCAGTGGGTCCTAGGAAACATCATAATAGAGGGAGTGGAAAAGTACACATACTTGGGATTGGAGGTCAGCAAAGAAGGAGTAGGAGGAGAGAAATAAAGGAAAATAAACGAAGGAAAAGCCAGGAGGATGGTGGGCATGATCATGATCGAACGCAGGCAGCAGGACTATTAATAAATACGAGGTAGTCAGGAGTATGTGGAAAGGGATAGCGGTGCCATACTGCCTGTACGGGTCAGAAATAACAGAGTACAGGGAAGGAGACCAGGCAAGACTAGAAAAGGTGCAGAACACCATGGGCAGATGGGGACTGGGTGCTCCTAGATGCACAGCCGTCGAGGCCTTAAGGGGAGAAATGGGATGGAGTACATTTAAGGAGAGAATTATAAAGGGCAAGATGGGATTCATGAAGAAAATTGATGGAGTAAGTGAAGAAAGATGGGTAAAAAAGGTGATAAAAGAGGACAGAACAATATCCTCATGGAAAAAAGAAATAGCTAGACGGAAGAGGAGATAAAATCTTGACAATGATTGGGATAGAATGAGGGTTAAGGACATCAAGAAATGCATTCCCACCAATGGCCTGAAAAAATGTCAAGCAGGAGCAGCAGAAAAGTCAACTTTAAAATGATACAAGAGAAAACAAAAGCCCGAAAGAGAGAATTGGTACCGGGGAGACCGACGGAGTAAGCTGCTGTTCAAGGCAAGGACTGGAACTCTAGAAGTGAAGGGGAGAAGTAGAGACGAGCAGGACCAAAACTGCAACGTTTGTATAAGGGAAAAAGAAACAATAGAGCACCTGATAGTGGCCTGTGACAGGTATGAAGAGGAGAGGCAAAGTCTATTAGCATCTGTGGTGGAGATCATTGGGGAAGAGGAGTGATATAGCAGAGTGGAGGAGGAAAACGGAGGAGTAAGTACCGTGTTAGGACTTGTATATGGATGTAAGGAGGAAGCAGTGAAATTAATACATCACACAAAAATTTTCTTGGCATGTTGCTGGGAAAAAAGATCTGAGCAGTGAAAGTTGAGTGAAAAGTGTAATAGTGGAAAATAGCAAAAGCACATTGGCAAGCAAATCAGGGAAAGAAAAGGACAGAAAACCTAAGCTCAGGATGAAGTGCTTAAGAAAGTGATGCAATACTGAAAAGGAAAGTGTGAATAAGTGAATAAGAAGAAAAGAGGAACGAGAGGAGGACCTAAGAAGCAATACAAAGTGTTACAGGTCAAAATAAGAAGAAGAAACCATGAGGTCGGAGGATCCGTGAGAACTGCTCCGTTTATCAAAGAGTCCTTGTTTGTTTACATTCGCTTCTGAGCATACACAGTTCGCAGGAGGACAGCCAGGGATAGGTGGACAGCCAGGAACACAACACTGTTTCCTCATATGGCTCTTATTTGCCTTCGTCTCATCATTCCTCGTCTTCGCATTTCACCAGGAGAGTCTGTGCTTCTTCTGGTTGCAGGGAGGTAATTGGGAGTGCCCTCAACGACCCACACACTGTATGCATTGTCTGTCGTGATGGTTTCTGTGATGTAAACAATAGGTGTCACGAATGTGCTGAGTGGAGTTCCAAGCTGGTTCTCAGTGCCCTTAAGTACCAGCAGAGATTGCAGAAGAGGCAAGAATGTAAAGCTAAGAGGAAATCTTCCCTCTCTTCAGGGAATGTAAGGGCTGGGACCAATCCCACCCCCTTCCCTATCTCGCGTGACGCTTTTCAGTCACCCGCTCCCTAGGGATCAGACAGTGGTTTCGTGTATGGATCGGTGGGACCGGATGATTCAGTGTCCCAGATTCCCAGTTCTTCTAAGGATTCTCCCTGGGACATGTCTACCTTCTTCAAGTGGTTTGCTTCTTTCCTGGGTCTTTCTGAAGGCAGCCAACAAGGTTCTCTCCCTGCCATGTTGTCTGCATTGGTGGCTAAGGAGATAGAGAGTAGGTTAGCTGCTAATACTGCCTCTTTTCCAGCTACCTTCTTACCCTCGGCTCAAGGTGCAGTGCAGTCCACTACCAACCCCCTTTCTGGCCTCGACGCAAGGCAGAGTTATTCCTAGTTGATGTGCCAGTGGGGGGTAACCAGGGGCAGGAGAGGTCTGGGGGTGATTTAGGTTTAGCTCAGGCACCATCCTCCCTTGCTCCCTCCATGGGTAAATGTTCTAGGCCACCCAAGGATATTCCATGGAGGATAAAGCGATCATGCCCTGGTGTGGGTGAGACCTGGCTCCACCACGTCAAGGCTCTTCAGGACTTGATCAGAGCAGGGACAGGTGTGTATGTACAGACCAACACCCCCGCCCACAGGCCCTGGGTGAGGGCCAGGCTGTGAGTCACCAGGGCATTTTGATTGAGGACTCGGTCAAGCCCAAACAGCCAGAGGGGGGTGCAACGCATGCCCTTCCTTGGTCCACAAGGGACACAGGAGCTCCAAGCCACACAGCCACTTCCTCCAGTGTCTCCTACCACCATGCTCAGATCCAACCTGTCGCCCTACACCCTCAGTTTGCAACACCAATATCTTTGGTTGGACCACTACAGAACTCTGGTCCACCACTTCCCCAGTCAGGTATCCTGGGTCCATCTCTAGCTGCTTCCTCCACTGGGGCCCCTGAGGTTCTCTGGGGAGATTTTTTGGAGGATGAATCTGGTGCAAGAGCCAATACAGATGACGGGGCGAGACGACAGTTTACCCCCCAATCTTTCACACTTTGATTTCCTACATTGCCCGCTGTTTTCCGAAGACGCTTGGATATGCGCAAAAGGCTCGCCGTCCAGCCCCATCAGGGGAAGTCAGGCCTGTGGAGGATAAACACATTAGATTTACTAAGGCACAGCCTATGTATTTCTCCCTAGATGCTTCCACCAAGGCTCTTATCTCTGCTATTGAGGGATCTATTGGCCGTCCCTTGCCCATTACCCGTCCAACAGGTTCGGGAGGATCTACGCTGATAGTGGGCATTAATTGGCAGGGAAAGCAGCTAAGCTAAACACTGACTTGGCTCTTGCCCTTACCACTAAGGGTAAGGAGCCTCAGGTGGTGGTCCAGCATGCAGATATGGTTCGCATCGAAGGAGTCTTAGTGAGCCAACACAAGGCACAGAATTTCCTGTTTTGGAGTATTAGAGCATTCTGCAGGCTCTTTTCTTCCTTACAACCTGGACAAGAGGACAAGCTTCCGGCTGATCAACTGTTTCAAAGCATTCAGTTGGCCATGGTGGACACGGCTAAGGATTCGGCTTTTGCCTTAACCAATGTGAAGGCCATGAGGCAGGAGGCGATCCTCTCTCGCCTCCCACTGGTTTTCAAGTCAGCGACCAAAGTGGACCTAAGAAAGTCGGCAATTGACTCTGCTTTCCTTTTCGATGAAGATAGGGTTAAGGAAGCCCTTCGGGTAGCAGATAAAGCAGTTTTCATTTCTTTCCAGCAAGCGGCAACTCAGGTGCTTGTTAAGCCTCGTCCAACTACAGGCACTCCTTTGGTGGAACGTGGTTCCCAACCCAATCCTGTAGGTGCTGCTTCTTATCACCAGTCTTCATGATCAACTTGTCACACGGACATGTCTTACCACCCAAGAGCACCACAACATCAGAAACCTACTTCTGGACTTCTTCCTAATACCCGCCGTAAGAATACGGGTACGTATTTTCACAAGTAGTCCCACACCCCTCGAGGATTCCAGTTGGAGGTTGCCTTGCCAAAAAGTTGGACGACTGGATTGATATTGGAGCGAAGGCTTGGGTTCTCACCGTCCTCAGCGAGGGCTACAAGATCCCGTTCGCTACCCCTCCACCAGTCACCTCCGAACCCATTGGGTTTCGGTCTTACTCCTTGGACTCCGAGAAGGGCAAGGCACTGGAATCCGAGGTTCAACATCTCTTAGCAAATGGAGCAATAGAAGAGGCACCAGCAACTCCATGATTTTACAGCCATCTTTTTGTAGTGACCAAAGCCACCGAAGGCTTCCATCCAATCCTCAACCTATCTTCCCTGAATCGGTATGTCATCACCACTCAGTTCAGGATGGATGTAAGAATAGTCATGTCCGCGGTTCGCAGTCATGACTTTATGACGGCCATCGATCTCAAGGACGCTTACTTCCAGATCCCAGTCCACCCAGACAGCCGCAAGCTCCTTCGTTTTATTGGGAAGGGTCGTCAATTCCAGTTCAATGCCCTTTGGTTCGGCCTCTCCACGGCTCCACATGTTTTCACCAGGATGATGTGTCCAGTTTCAGCGGTTTCATATCGGCAGGGAATTCGCCTCCTCCATTATTTAGACGACTGGCTGCTGTTAACACACTCAGAACAGAAAGCTCTTGAGGCGACCAGTTGTCTTTCCCACCTGTGTGCCTCTCTGGGGATTCAGGTCAATTGGGAATTTGTTTTTCTTACCCCATCCCAGTCGATGACATATTTGGGGATGGAGATTCGTTCTCCTCTTTTGAAGGTTTTCCTGACACGGCAGTGCCTGGAGAACCTATACCACCAAATCGAGTCCCTCCTCAGTGTTCAATCTCCCCCAGCAAAGGTTTGGTTAACTCTCTTAGGTCACATGTCCTCTCTCCTCCATCTAATTCCTGGGGCGAGACAAAGGATGCAATGCGTACAATTACGTCTTTCCCGGTCGTGGAACCGAAGGTCCTATCGAGACGACTTTCCGGTTCCCTGGGACAGCGAAATTCTAGAGGATCTTTAGTGGTCGTCGTCAGATCACTACCTACGAGTAGGACAGTCCTTGTAATTGTCATCCCCAAATGTGTGCCTGTACACAGATGCCTCAAACCTAGATTGGGGAGCGTCAGTTTTACACGACTCAGTGAGCGGTCTGTGGACCCCACACGAGCATTCTCTCCATATCAAGCTCTTGGAGCTCAAAGCTATTCGCCTTGGCCTCTCCCACTTCACAGAGTACGTTCGCAGAAAGACTGTTACGGTGTTCTCTGACAATACCATGGCCCTGCTGTATTTAGCCAAGGAAGGTGGGACCCATTCGGGACTTCTCAATGCAGAGGCACAAGTGATTCTACAATGGGCAGAAGATCATGCCATCCAGATGCTCACCCAGTTTGTGAAGGGGTCGTCCAATGTCCTGGCGGCTTGCCTCAGCAGACAGGATCAGATTATCTTTACAGAGTGGACTCTTCACCAGGACATCTGCAGTCAACTGTGGAGGCCTTGGAGTTACCCCACCTGTTTCCCACAAGGCTCAACTTCCGGTTTCCGAATTTTGTCTCACCATTTCGGGAGCCAATGGCAATAGCCACGGAAACTTTCCTGTACAACTGGGATCACCAGGACCTATATGGTTTTCCTCCCTTCCCATTGATCAGGAAGGTTATCAACAAGTTGAGAACAGCTCATTACACCACCCTCATCGTGATTGTACCATTTTGTCCACAGAGAGAGTGTCTCCCAGATCTCAAACAAGCTTCAGTGGACTCCCCACAGCGCCTTCCACAGCGCATACCTTCTTGGTAAGCCCCACATTCCCAGGTTCCATCAGGGTCTCTCCATGCTGCACTTAGCCGCGTGGAAACTATCAAGTGTATCCTCCGTCACAGAGGCTATTCCTCTCGAGTTACGGAATTCCTGGCGAGATCTAAATGGCATTCCACTCTTATGAACAATCAATATCAGTGGAAGAAGTTTAGGGAGTGATGCAAGAGAGAAGGTCACACTGTCTCTAATCCATCCAGCCAAATGTTTGCAGAGTTTTTAGTTTTTCTAAGGCAGGATTGCAATCTGTCTGTCTCCGCCATTAAGGGGTACAAGGCTATGCTAAATGGCGTGTTTTCCTTTAAAGTCTTCGATCTGTCTTCAAACCTAGTTCTCCGGGAAGTCATAAAGACCTGTTCATGGCAAGTACACCATCCACCTGGCAGAGCTCCGTCTGGCATGTAGACAGGGTCCTTAAGGCCTTAACATGTCCTCCTTTTGAGCCCTTAAATCGGTCACCCTTACGGGATTTGACAAGCAAGACCCTTTTTCTGGTAGCCCTGGCTACAGCTAAGAGGGAGGGTGAGCTTCATGCCCTGTCTAGAGTCGCAGCCACACAGGGGGAGGATCTCATTCTGTTTTACCTTCCTGAGTTTGTGGCAAAGACAGAAACAGGCCTTAACCCCATTCCTAGAGAGCTCCGTCTTCACAGCCTTTCCTCAGTTGTGGGAAGATAGGATGAGGAGTGTCTGCTTTGCCCAGTGTGGGCTCTACATGAATACCTTCAAACAACATCTTCCCCCTCTCGGTATAGGATTCTTTTCATCTCGGTGCGGGATCCCAAATGGCCAATATCTAAGCCGGCAATATTCTTTTTCTTCGGGATACAATTAACCCTTTCATGGCTAAATGCTCGCAGTGAGCGTTAGGCGTATTTGTTGGTGGTGCTAAACGCTCGCTGTGAGCTCCAGCTCCACTCAAATCTCCCGTGTATGAGAGTGTTCTAACAATATTTCTCACAACACAGGATTGCCAATTGAGTAGGTTCTCCACTAAATTTGGTGGAAAATCATATCAGCCCAGCGCGGAAAATTTACGGACGAGTAACTGGTGGATGTTCTTGTCCAATATAGCGGATTTTTGCATAGCTTCACCTATTACCTGACTGATTTTTTGACCAAATAGTTGTAAATATTGCAGTTGGCAATATTACCTTGCCAGAACCTCAAAGAGAGATGTCCGCAGTTCCCTCAAAATGGCTGATCATTGCGCACGCACTGACGTAGGTGTTCACATTCAACACTCCCTGAACGTGCATGTACGTTCACAGGAAAGGCATACATAACCAACTCCTATAGATCTGGGCCTTTCTTTTCTTTGGGGTTTTAGCTGTGATGAATAGTTTTTGAGATACAGAGGTTAAAATGTGCCCAACTGCACCTGAGGGGATAGTCGCGTCCGCACCACACGCAAAGAAAGTGTTAAGACAGCCCACGAGTCTTTTCCCGGGGATTTAGGCACTTTGTTCAAGGTCCGGGCACATGAGATCAGGGGTATTGGCACAATTATGCTTCTATGGTAGAACAGTTCCATTGCCTCCATTTTAGAAGCAGCCTGCTGGAAGACCCATTCAGTCTTTGTGGACTACTACCTTAGGGACATTCAGAGGCAAGAGGAGATGTCTCTGCCCTGGGTCCAGTGATCGTCGCTGGGGACTTGGTCGGTTAACTTCCCCATCAGTATGACCATCCCTCAAGGCAGCAGCAGGTGGTAGGTGAAAAAACATTTTATCTCTGAAAATGTAATTTTCTTTCTACAGTTTAAATCTAACTTGACAAACAGTCTTCAGGATAATCCTTTTATATATTTTAAGAAAGATAAATCAAGGAAAAACCATAAGTACAATAATTGCCAGCAAGATGTAGCTTCCTAAAAAGCAGCTACAGGAAGATGCCAAGAGAATGATCCATTTTGGTTCGGACATTCACCTCATAAAAATACTTAAAAATATTGAAATGAAATCTGAGGAGTAATGTTATTTGTTTATCAGTCTGTACACATTGGCAAGTTGTAAGCCACCACTGACCTCACTTGGTTAAAGTCATTGATGTGAGAAGTGAGCAGTTCATAAACGCCCTGGGGATGCTGAACCACAAGCAGAACCTGAAAGCCACCAGAACTTTTGATGTGAAAAGGTAAATCTTATCACTAGTCAACATGTGTTTGTGTATTTGCCTAGTTGTGATATGCAGGTGTGATTGTGGGGTCCCATCTCTGAACCTCAGCTGGTCATATTTAGCTTTAACCTCTTCAATCTGTCGACTTATCTATACGTCATACAATAATCAGTCCACCATGAACCTCAGCAAACTGTTGTGAATGACTAATCTATTTATGCTTAAGCTTGGTATATTATATTTGGGAGAAAGAGAGGCAGAGAGTGTTATGTGGCTGTAATAGACAGTACAGAGGGGACACAACTCTCTCTCTCTCTCTCTCTCTCTCTCTCTCTCTCTCTCTCTCTCTCTCTCTCTCTCTCTCTCTCTCTCTCTCTCTCTCTCTCTCTCTCTCTCTCTCCCAGACCTGACAAAGTATATCCTATACTGCTTAAAGAAACAGAGAGCGAAATACTCTCCTCCCTCACAGTCGTATTCAATATGTCCTTGCGACAAGGCATCGTCCCTTCGGATTGGAAAAAGGCTAACGTGACACCGATTTTTAAGAAAGGAGACGAAAAATTATCAGGTAATTAAAGACCCATTAGTCTTGATTTCCAGAAAGCGTTTGATAAAATCCCACATCATAAATTACTTTACAAATTAAAGCAAATATGTATTGACGGTCAAGTACACCAATGGATCGCGAATTGGTTGAACAACAGACAACAAAGAGTGGCGATTAACGGATTAAACTCAAAGTGGGCGCCGGTCACTAGTGGCGTCCCTCAGGGCTCGGTTCTTGGCCCAGTGCTCTTCATTATCTACATCAATGATGTGGATGTTGGACTCAATAATCGCATTAGTAAATTTGCACAAAATTTCAGCTTGGTCGGATAGATGGGAGATGCCCTTTAACGTAGACAAGTGCCAGGTCCTTCAAGCTGGAACAAGAAATAAGAAGTTCGATTACGAAATGCGCGGCGTTGAACTCAAAAGCGTTCAGTGCGTTAAAGACTTGGGGGTCAAAATCGCGTCAAACCTCAAATTCTCACAGCAATGCATCGATGCAGAAAATAAAGCGAGCAGTATGTTGGGCTTCATTAAAAGAAACTTTTTATTCAAGAATAAAGATGTAATACTTCCACTCTACAGTAGTTTAGTCAGACCCCACTTGGAATATGCGGTACAGTTTTGGTCTCCCCACCATGCAAAGGACATTGCTAAATTAGAAGGTGTTCAGCGTCGGGCAACAAAAATGATCCCTTCCTTGCGCAACAAATCCTATGAAGAAAGGCTATCCGTTCTTAACATGCTCTCTCTTGAGAAACGTCGCCTCCGAGGAAAACTGATCGAATGTTTAAAATACTTAATGGTTTCACGTATGTAGACAGATCAGCATTGTTTATGATCGATGACACTTTGTGTATGAGGAACAATGGCATAAATCTCAAATGTAGACAATTAAATTCAGACTGCACAAATTTTTTCTTCACCAACGTTGTAGTGCGAGAATGGAATAAGCTCCCACCTTCAGTGGTCCAGTGTAACACGATTGACTCCTTTAAAACAAGCTCGACCGTCATTTCCTTCAACTTAATGTTAACCAGAGTTGAAATGCAACGTTTTGGAGCCATCTGATTAATGTAGAATCGCTTAGCTTTAAGGACAGACCACCTAGTCTGGACCATGAGGTCTGTGTGGTCTGATTTTCTTGTAAATCTCTCTCTCTCTCTCTCTCTCTCTCTCTCTCTCTCTCTCTCTCTCTCTCTCTCTCTCTCTCTCTCTCTCTCTCTCTCTCTTCTGTCTTGATGGATAGACAGGTGAGATGTGCAGACCCAGGGAAGCACATAAACAGCGAGCACCACCTGAGTATCCTCCTGCAGCACCTCTTCCAGGCCACCGGGGACGCCCCCCTCGGCCAGAACAAGCCATCTCGGTAGTCGGTCACCTAGCTGCTCACCGTACACCTGTGGGTATAATCTATTTGTTGACCAGCATTCAAAAAGTGTCACTCACCAATATGCATGCAGAAGACAAATTCAAAATGATAAGTTGTTGGTAAGATTTATCTATAAGGGAAAACAAATATAAACAACAGAATCATAATCATTTAAGAACCAAAAAAGGGTTTTCCCACCAAGACCATGAACACTGAATAACTTTATTTTACATGTGGGTAAAAAAACAAACAACCCTTAAACTGTAGAGAATGCAATGCAGGAGGAAACTACCTCACAGGATAACAGTATGAGAAAGTTGGCAAAGAAAAATGTGAGAGAAATGAAAGAAGAGTATGTGAGAGGGATGTTAACCCGTCCGCTGCGATTGGCACGGATTTGGCTTTCACTGGTAGCCTGGTCAAATACACTCCCAGGTCTTTCTCTGCCTCTGTGGTGGATAGCTGAGTGTTTCCCATGTGGTTTTGGTATGCTGGATATCCCCTCCCAAGGTGCATGACTTTACATTTTTCTTCATTGAATTGTAGCAGCCACATTGTTCCATTTCTTCAGCTTGGTGATGTCTTCTTGGAGGAAATCCCAGTCAGGGAGGTAAAGAAAAATAATGAGCCTGAGGGAAGCAGGGGAGTATTCAGCTAGACACCTCCTACAATGAGCACATAAAGTGATAAGCGGGTGCTGCAAATTTAACAGACTCTCTCCTATGTCCTCACTTTCCATGTTGCATTTCCTTTTATCTTCTGCCAATAATTTCATGCTAACTATTATTTTGTATTTGCCAACTGCATGCCTCTGTCTTTCTTGTGGCCTCACTTCACACAACTTTTTACTCTTGCTCATCCCTATACTATATAAACCCCTTATGCAAGAGTTAACCAGCATACTCATCCTTTTATCCCTGTCACTGGTCATTTCTAAAGCAGCCTTCCTCACAACATGAACACTTTAAAGCGGGGACAATCAGCATGTCCGACGTCGCTCTCCAATCATATTTGAATATTGAATTTGGATTTTCTCGTGTCTACTTTTTGCAAGCATTGCTTTTTTGTTTAGTTTTTGCCTATGACTTCCTGTTATGCTGTAAAAAAGAGAAAAAAAAATTGAGAGGCAGGAATAGTGACATTTTTACTATGCAGGAAGTATTGGTGTATTTATTAACACTGTGGAAACTATTCCATTTATATATACATGTATATGATTGGGAATTATTAATCTACAGCCTTTCAGATAAAATTAAGTAACAAGTGGTGGTAGTTAATTCCACAAAGAGTAATTAGAAGTGGTAGGTTTCATTTTTGTCTATGTGGCAAAGGTCGACGTGGTAACCACAATTGACATTAGAGGTTGGAAACGCAACCGCTGGCTCTCTCGCTTACTAGACTTCAGACTGAACACATCTCACTCGGGCCAGCCTTGCCACGAAGCTGTGTCCACGTTTACCTCGACTTCTGCCTTCTCCCGACTCTGAACTCCAACAGCTAAGTACAGGATAGGATTGGCCAATGCTAGTTTTGTCTTAGTTCCAGATAGGAGTTAAGGAGAAGTTTAAAGGTAGCTCACCACCTTGGATTCTCAGCTTGGTGACTACCCACCATCTTTTCATTTTGAAACTGATTAGTCATTACAAACACAGAGTTTCTTGAAGTATGCTCCGCGGACCCCTTGGGGTTCACAGAACGTTCCAAGGGGTCCACAGGCTACTCTGAATATCAGATAAAATGTATAATAATATCTTGAAACAATGTAACTGACAACTGAATGAATAAAGTTATGCGAGTTAAAACTTGAAAAGTTATGTTAAAGTTAAATCATTAATAAATAATTCAGTAACAATTTTAGTATATATTCTAGCAAACAAACACCTTTTAAACTCTAGACTATTGTAAGGGGGCAATTTTCTCATAAATAAGGGTCTGCCACATGATTAGTTCAAGGAAAAGGGGTTTGCTGCATGAGAAAGTTTAAGAACCATTGTATTAACATCTTTTTTGGTTTGAGTAAAAACACATGAATCAGTGAATGACTACACAAGATGGTCTCTTTCATTTTTACTTGAAACTAAATAAAAACAAACAAATGTTTTTTTGTTTAAAGGCAGCTGCTCTCACAAAAGATTATCTTTTTCTCCCGGCAGAGGAAATAGCACGAAGGCAAGAACCAAAAGAAAAAAAAAAAAAAGGCCGCTCAGCACTGCTCCTACAAAAGCAAGTAGGAAGTGAGTGGTCGTGGTCCTGAGTGGATGTGTGTTGCGTCTAGCTCCACACAAAGTGTCGACATAGCTGTCAGGGCCAAGGGACTGGGGGATTTGGGCTTGTTTGTGTGGAATTCTCAGGCGAGAAGTGGATTGGATGTTGTTTGTGTCATAGGTGGTGTCATGTGAAGTGCGTGCTAACTTGACTGGGATCAAACAGGACAATTACCCAAAATAAATTGGATATGCACCCCATGCCTCCATAAAGCATCTCTGGCTACCAACATTGTGGAAAAATCGGATGAATTCAAGCAAGAATTATCTAAAGAAATATCTGTGGTTAAGGATGAGGTTGAATCAAGGGCTGAGAATGTGCATGAGGAGCTGGGATCAGTTGTTGACACGCTTCATGCTGAGCATGCTGAAGCCAATTGGGCTGAGGTGGCAAAGAGAGGCAGGGAAGTGAAGTTGAATCTCCTGGATCTGGATCTGAGTGTATGATGCGCAGGACACTTTTCAAGTGCATAACACGCATATTTGTGTTGGCTGTTGGGGGGACGGGGGAGCCGAGTGTGCAGGAGAGGGAAGTGAATCAAGTAAAATTGTTAGTGTTGGTGTGTTGTGGTGACAAGTGAGTGTGTATTTGTTCTGAATGAGTCTATTGTACCGCAGTCTAAAATCTGATGAGGGAGGCTGTTCCAGTCGCGTATGGTGCGTGGAGAGTATGAGTGCTTGTATGCGTCAGTGTTAGTGTGATGTGTTTGGTATTTATGGATGTGTGTGTTACGAGTACGCTGACTGTTTGCGTTGTGTAGGTATGTTTGGGGTCAATGTCAATGTGAGTGTTTGTGATCTTGTACATAAGTGTAAGTCTGTGTGCTTGTCTGCGTATGTGAAGAGGTGAAGAGATGTTTATCTGTTATTTGATCCGTGTTGTGATTCCAGGCGTTCGTGTGTAATTGTTTGTAATGAACCTAGCCGCCTTGGTGTTGATTTGTTCTAACCTATCAATGTTTCTGTATGTGTAAGGATCCCACACCGTGGAGCAGTATTCAAGTGTTGGTCTTACAAGTTGTCATAAGCTATGTGTTTGATGTCAGGTGTGCAGTTATGCAAATTCCTCCTCAGGCTGTGGCACTGATGTGGTCTATGTGGGTGTTGAACTTAAGGTTAGTGGATAGGTGGACACCAAGATACTTGTGTGCGTGGACTGATTCTAGTTCTGAATTATGGAGAGTGTAAATGTGATGGATGGGGTTGTGAGCTCTGGTGAATCTTAACAGTTTGCATTTCTCTGGTCGGAAGTGCATTTGCTAGGTGCGCTCCCACCGCTGGAGGGTGTCCAAGTCTATTTGTAGAAGTCTGCAGTCGTCGGTAGTCTTTACTGCTCTAAATAGCACACTATCGTCGGCAAATAGTCTAGTAGAAGAGTTAGGCGTTGACAGTGGAAGATCGTTAATGTACAGGAGGAAAAGAAGGGGGCCTAGAACGGTGCCTTGTGGGACACCTGGAGAAACAGGGACAGTGTCAGATGAAGATCCCTCAAGAAGAACACGTTGAGTCCTGTTAGTAAGAAATGCAGTGATCCAGTGTAGAATAGGTCCTGAAATACCGTAGTATTTCAATTTTAATATCAGTCTTTTGTGCGGGACTTTGTCGAAGGCTTTGGCAAAATCTAAAACAATAGGAAATAGGGACTGGAGAGAGTGAAAGGGTAGAATAGGGTGAGGGTGATAGGGCAGGCCTAGAGTTGTTAGTAAAGGAAGTGAGAGGTGAGTTGTGAAAGCCTCTACCCAGGAAAAGAAGGCAACATATATGAAGGATTAAGTCTCCCAAGTATTTAATGGCATTCAAATAACTGATTCAGGATTCACAAATGGAGGTAATATTGTCATGAACTTTGACAATGAGAACACAAGGGCTGAGGCTGCTCAAAAACTGGAGTCTGTTGAGCAAATTAGTACCAAGAATGTTGGAAAGATGAAACCAATGACAGACTCACTATGATGTTTGAGAATAAGTGCATCGAGGATTATTATTGAGGCTAACATTGTGATTGTTGACGGCCCTCGCAGAGCGCTGCACTAGCAGTGGAGCGGGGCCTGAAACTTCATCAACGGCAAACAGTAAACGGTAAAAGAACGGCTAAACGAGAAATCAACTATTGATGGAGAGGTATCTTGATATTTCATTCCTGAAAGAGTTCAAGTCATAGGCAGGAGGAAATAGAGGAAGGAAGGCTGTTCCAAATTTACCAGAGACAGGAGTGAAAGGATGAAAATGCTGGTTGATTCTTGCATAAGGAAATTGGATAGCAAAGGAGCGAGCTTGAGTAGAAAGTCCTGTGCAGTGGGGCCACGAGAGAGGGGGAGGCATACGGTTAGCAAGATCAAAAGAGTAGTCAGCATGAAAATAATGATAAAAGATAGAGAGGCAATATTGTGGCGGAATTTTAATATACTTACATATCTAAAGAGAGACGTGATGTCAATTGGAATCATGACAATCACAACACTGTTTGTGATGCCTGTCCTTTGCACAGCCTTGCAAAGGTGTGATCCTTGCTGCACCACAGTGGCAGGGACTGCGGCACTGGCAGCTGTCTCCATCACTTGCTTCACAGTTGGCTGACGGAAGTCTGCAAACACAGGAAAAGAAGGTGAGTTGAAAGAATCCCCTTACAAGGGACTAGTAGCACAGCTTACATTTAAATATGCTAACAGAGCCACTTTAGTGCAAGGGATATATGAAACTGCTTGGGGCCCCTTTGTCTAAAGGGCCCATATATATATATATATATATATATATATATATATATATATATATATATATATATATATATATATATATATATATATATATATATATATATATAAAATTTTACAACAAAGGAAACGACTCAAGGGCAACAAAAAGTGTAGAAAAAAAAGCCCACTACTCACCGCTCCCACAACAGACAAAAGTAAAGAGTGGCCAAAAGAGAGATAAATTTCGGGTGGAGAGGTGTCGTGATTCACTCTTCTTGAAAGAGGTCAAGTCACAGGCAGGAGGAAATGCAGATGAAGGAAGGCTGTTCCAGAGTTTACCAGTGTAAGGGATGAAAGAGTGAAGATGCTGGTTAACTCTTGCATAAGGGGCTTGGACAGTATAGGGATAAGCTAGAGTAGAAAGTAGGGTGTAACGGGGCTGCGGGAGGGGGGGAGGCATGCAGTTAGCAAGTTCGAAAGAGCAGTCAGCGTGAAAATATCGATAGAAGATAGAAAGAGAGGCAACAGGGCGGCGGAATTTAAGAGGTAGATGACTGTCGGTAAGAGGAGGGGAGTTGATGAGACGAAGACGTCGAAGAGACGTTGACTCTACTCTGTCCAAGAGAGCTGTGTGAATGGAGCCCCCCCACACATGTGATGCATACTCCATACGAGGGCAGACAAGGCCCCTATATATGGACAGCATCTGTGCAGGGGAGAAGAACTGGCGGAGACGATACAATACGCCCAACCTCGAGGAAGCTGATATATATATATATATATATATATATATATATATATATATATATATATATATATATATATATATATATATATATATATATATATATATATATATATATATATATATATATATATATATATATATATATACACACACACACACACACACACACACACACACACACACACTCACAGTAATCCCTCGCCATATCGCGGTTCACTTATCGCGGTGTTGCTGTATCGCGGTTTTTTAAATTGTATCATATCTCGGATTGTTCGCTATATTGCGGGATTTTACGGTAAAATAAGCATTTTCTAGCCTAAAAAATGAAAACGATAAAAATCAACGTCAGTAGGAACACATCTAAATAAGCACCTACGTCACCCACCTATTTTTTTCCGTCGCGGCATATTGCGCCGTTAGACTTTTCCCTGGTTCACTCCTCCCCCTCTTCCTTTCTTTCTTCTCCCTCTCCGTCCCCGTATTTTTCTCCTTCCTTCTCATTCCTTTCTTCTTTTTCTTTCACCTCCTTCCCAGTTTTTCTCTTTTAATCTCTTTCCCTCCCACTCACACCCTTTCTCTCCCCCTCTTTCTTCACCTTTACCTGACCCTCCCTACCTCTCTCTTTTAATCTCTTTCCCTCCCACTCACACCCTTTCTCTCCCCCTCTTTCCTCACCTTTACCTGACCCTCCCTACCTCTCTCTTTTAATCTCTTTCTCTCCCACTCACACCCTTTCTCTCTCCCTCTTTCCTCACCTTTACCTGACCCTCCCTACCTCTCTCCTTTAATCTCTTTCTCTCCCACTCACACCCTTTCTCTCCCCCTCTTTCCTCACCTTTACCTGACCCTCCCTACCTCTCTCTTTTAATCTCTTTCCCTCCCACTCACACCCCTTCTCTCCCCCTCTTTCCTCACCTTTACCTGACCCTCCCTACCTTTCTCTTTTAATCTCTTTCTCTCCCACTCATACCCTTTCTCTCCCCCTCTTTCCTCACCTTTACCTGACCCTCCCTACCTCTCTCTTTTAATCTCTTTCTCTCCCACTCACACCCCTTTCTCTCCCCCTCTTTCCTCACCTTTACCTGACCCTCCCTACCTCTCTCTTTTAATCTCTTTCTCTCCCACTCACACCCTTTCTCTCCCCCTCTTTCCTCACCTTTACCTGACCCTCCCTACCTCTCTCTTTTAATCTCTCTCTCTCCCACTCACACCCTTTCTCTCCCCCTATTTCCTCACCTTTACCTGACCCTCCCTTCCTCTCTATTTTAATATCTTTCCCTCCCATTCACATCCTTTCTCTCCCCCTCTTTTTTCACCTTCACCTGACCCTCCCTACCTCTCTCTTTTAATCTCTTTCCCTCCCACTCACACCCTTTCTCTCCCCCTCTTTCCTCACCTTTACCTGACCCTCCCTACCTCTCTCTTCTTTTCCCGTCCCATTTCCTCCACTCATTTCCCTTGTTTCCTCCTTTTTCACACCCTCTTATCTTTAGTCTTATCTCTCACTTTATCACTCTTCCTCCCTTTCTCCTTCCCCATTAGATTATATCAATACACACACACACACACACACACACTCATGCGCTCACTCGCTCGCTCGCACGCACACACACACACACACACACACACACACACACACACACGCACACACACACACACATACACAGAAGGGGAAACGGGAAGGGTGTGTGGAGGGAGGGGCAGAAGTGAGTGAGGTCATATCCTGACCAAAGTCCTGACATGTCTCTCCCTTCTGCCACTCCCTCCCCACACCCTTCTCATTTCCCCTTCTGTGTGTGTATGTGTGTGTGTGTGTGTGTGTGTTTTCACACACACACACACACACACACACACACACACACACACACACACACACACACACACAGTTTGGTAGGAGTGGTAAGATATGTGAATATGATTATAAGATGGAAGTGAGATCATATGCAAAGGAATGGAAGAAAAAGATTCGGGAGTGACTATCTCAGAGAACATTTCACCGGACAAACACATCAACAGGATAACGGGACAAACTATGAATTTGCTGAAGAACATAAGGATGGCATTTGTGTATTTGGATGAAGAGATGATGAAGAAAATAATAGTTACAATGATAAGGCCAAGGTTGGAGTATGCAGCAGTGGTCTGGTCTCCTCACGAAAAGAAGAACATAAGAAAGCTCGAAAGAGTACAGAGAATGGCAACTAAGATGGTACCGGAACTTAGGGATCGGACTTACGAAGAGACTCAATAGCATGGGGCTCACAACCCTGGAAAGAAGAAGAGAAAGAGGAGACCTGATAGCGGTGTACAGGATGGCGAGCGGTGTGGAGAATCTGGACAGAGAGAACCTGTGTTTGTGGAGCGAGAGAGAAACGAGAGGACATGGAAAGAAGTTGAAGGCGACCACGTGTAGGCGAGATGTGAAAAAGTTTAGCTTCCCAAACAGAAGCATTGAGCTGTGGAATGGACTGGAGGAGGAGGTGGTTTGTGCAAGAAACATTCATGATTTTAATTAAGGAAAAATTGGATAAGAGCGGATACGGAAACGGGACAGCGCGAGCGTAGCTCTTTATCCGTATGTCACAACTAGGTGAATACAACTAGGTAAATACACACACACACACACACACACACAGAAGGTGAAATGGAAAGGGTGTGGGGAAGGAGGGGCGGAAGTGAGAGTCAGGTCATGTCCTGACTAAGGCCCTGACCTGACTCTCTCTCAGGACCTCACCTGACTCTCCCTCAGGACCTGACATGACTGTCCCTCCCTCCCCACACCCTTCTTGTTTTCATCCTCTTTATCTCTCCCTGTTTCCTCCACTACTTTCCCTTGTTCTCCCTTCTTACATCCTCTATCGGTATTTTTTTCATGACTCACTCTGTCACTCTCCTCCCTTTCCCCTTCCGTATTTACCTGGCTGTGATAAAAAAGAAGTGAGATACGCTCATATTGTCCTTTCTCTGAGTATTCTTCCTCCCCGCCAAACTAATTCCTGCGTGAAGTTCGTATTTACGAAGCAAATGTCGAAAGTCGAAACAAGAATTATAGTATTGTTACACCAACGGCCCGCACCCCACACCCCAAGCACGGGCAGACGGTGTAGCGGGTACTTTCCGAGCCTCGTCGGAGGAGTTAGCCACCAGCACCGTGACTGACTCCTCCCCCGCTCCTTCGAGACTGTCCGGCTGCCACACCATCAGCCAGCTGCAGGCCCTCCGTGGACTCCACCGTGCCTTCCGCTGGCATCGCGCCCGACCGGCAACACACGACCCTGGCCTCCGTCCCCGGGGCAAGGTGCAGTCGCTCCACCGCGACTACCTCTGCACAGCCAACCTCTGGGAGCAAAAACGCTTGTCCGCGCAGCCTCTCCAGCTCCCGTCCACAGTCGGCACATGCCTCGCCCTGCGTCAGGTAGTCGAGGCCCAGCATCTCGATGGGCGACGTCCACCGGCCGGCGCTCCACAGCGCTGCCCACGCCGGTACGAGCCTCCACTGGGCCCTTGGACTGCACGCAGTGCCCCGTGACGCCACACAGCCTCTGTGGCGCGTCCTGGAGTCGTGTGGTGGCCAGCATGTCAGGCCGCCCCAAGGTCCTCTCGGCGCTCCCCGCCAAGCGGCCTGGCTCGTCCACTGAGCCCCGTAGCGCTGTTGCCAACTGCAGCGCCTACTCAGCCTCGCCCCAGCCCTGGGCAGCAGCTAGCATCTCGAACTGGGCCTCCCATGCCAGCTTCCCGTCGTGCTCCGCTGGCTCAAGCCTCCCTGAGCGTCGGGAGGCTGAGGGGCCGCAGCGGGAAGAGGGCGGACCACGTGAGCTGCAAGCCGGCCAGCATGCTGGAGAGGGAGGCGGTGAGAGAGGCAACGAGGCGGAGTTAATGGGTCCGACCCCAGCACCAGCTGGACCCAAGGGAGCAGCTCCGACTGTTCCCCAGCCTCCTGCAGCCTCCACCGGCTCCGCCACGACGCCACCAGGCTTCACGTGGAGCCCAGCCAGTCCGCCACCACGGCGCCCGTCGCCAGCACACGTGACTCTTCCTGTTCCTCCGCGCAGGAGGTTGGGGAGCCAACAGAGCCGCTCCCTCGGGTCCAGCCGGCGCCGAAGTCGGACCCATTCACCCCGCCTGGTGGCCTCCATCAACCCCTCCCTCCCCTCCATGCCGGCCGGCTCGCAGGTCACGTGGTCCGCTCTCTCTCCATTGCAGCCCCTCACTTCCTGCCGTTCGGAGAGGCGGCGACGAGAGGTGGCACCGTCGTGCGCGGAGGAACAGGAAGAGTCACGTGTGCTGGCGACGGGCGCCGTGGTGGCGGACTGGCTGGGCTCCACGTGAAGCCTGGTGGCGTCGTGGCGGAGCCGGTGGAGGCTGCAGGAGGCTGGGGAACAGTCGGAGCTGCTCCCTTGGGTCCAGCTGGTGCTGGGGTCGGACCCATTAACTCCGCCTCGTTGCCTCTCTCACCGCCTCCCTCTCCAGCATGCTGGCCGGCTTGCAGCTCACGTGGTCCGCCCTCTTCCCGCTGCGGCCCCTCAGCCTCCCGACGCTCAGGGAGGCTTGAGCCAGCGGAGCACGACGGGAAGCTGGCATGGGAGGCCCAGTTCGAGATGCTAGCTGCTGCCCAGGGCTGGGGCGAGGCTGAGTAGGCGCTGCAGTTGGCAACAGCGCTACGGGGCTCAGTGGACGAGCCAGGCCGCTTGGCGGGGAGCGCCGAGAGGACCTTGGGGCGGCCTGACATGCTGGCCACCACGTGACCTGCGAGCCGGCCGGCATGGAGGGGAGGGAGGGGTTGATGGAGGCCACCAGGCGGGGTGAATGGGTCCGACTTCGGCGCCGGCTGGACCCGAGGGAGCGGCTCTGTTGGCTCCCCAACCTCCTGCGGCAGTAACTGGCTCCACCACGACGCTACCAGGCTCCAGCTGGACCGCCGCCCTGGCGCTCCCCGCCAGAACTGAGCCCCGTTCCTCCATGTACGGCCTGCCACCTCTCGCTGCTGCCTCTCCGCCACAACTTCCTCCCTCAGGCCCTGAACCTCGCCTTCCAAGGTCTGCTGCACCTCCTCCAGCCGTTCACTCCTCACGCTGTCGCAGGCCCGGTCCGTGCATGGCTGCGTTTCCACTTTCAGAGACGAGAAACTGCACAGGATAATCTCGGCAAGATGGCGGGCCTGCTCTTCTGCCCTCCGAGCTTGCTCGCATGCCCTCTCTTCTGTTCTCTGAGCCTGCTCGCGTGCTATCTCGTCTAGCCTTCTGGCCCTCTCGTCTGCCCTTTTATCCAATTCCTCCCTCATACTGGCCAGCATGGCAGCGATGAAGTCCATCTCGCTCGGTGTAAACTCTCCCGCACCAGCCTCGGCCTTGCCCGCCTCCTCGTCTTCACGGCGGCCATCCTGAGACGCCATGAAGACACGGCGAGCCTCACTGTTCACTGTTCACTAATCCTCACTCCTATGACTAGGGGTGGGCAGGTACCGGTACCAGTACCGGTACTAACGGTACCAGCTAAACGGTACGGTACCGGTACCAGATTGCTCGAATTTATTTATTGGATTTATTGATAATTCTTCATGTCCGATTTTTTTTTTTAGGTTGCTACTAAATATTGTTATTGTTATTAGACTATGATCGAGTACATCCATAATAACTATACATGCTATTTTTTTATCGAAAAAATAAATATTCACTTCATTCAGACAGAGAGAGAGAGAGAGAGAGAGAGAGAGAGAGAGAGAGAGAGAGAGAGAGAGAGAAAGCAGGACAAAATGGTGGGAGCCTGGGGGGACGGTCAGCGAGGCAGTGACTCAGCGTCTCCATACATGGCCCATACCGCGTGATGCCACATGGAGGCGGGCGGGTGAGCGCCGAGCGTCACTAAGATCCAGACGGTACCGGTACTAGCGGCAATGCGCAGTGCCGAGTGATCATGACGCTTCCCGGCACCCAAGTGATTATGAGACTTCTCGGTACCAGGTACCGGTACCGGGTACCGCGAGGAATCGATTCCTCGCGGTACCCGGTACCGGTACCTGGTACCGCGAGGAATCGATTCCTCGCGGTACCACATACCGGTACCTGGTACCGCGAAGCCTCATGATCACTTTGGTGCCGGGAAGCGTCATGATCACTCGGCACTGCGCATTGCCGCTAGTACCGCTACCGTCTGGATCTTAGTAACGCTCGGCGCTCGCCTGCCCGCCTCCATGTGGCATCACGCGGTATGGGCCCTGTATGGAGACGCTGAGTCACTGCCTCGCTGACCGTCCCCCCAAGTTCCCACCATTTTGTCCTGCTTTCCGTTTCCATCACAGCTCCCGTTTCCATTATTTTATTATTTTATTTATTTATTGGAGTTACTGGATAATTCTTCATGTCCGATTCTTTTTCTTTTTTAGGTTGCTAATAAATATTGATATTGTTATTAGACTATGATCGAGTACATCCATAATAACTATACATGCTATTTTTTTATCGAAAAAATAAATATTCACTTCATTCAGAGAGAGAGAGAGAGAGAGAGAGAGAGAGAGAGAGAGAGAGAGAGATTTCTTTACAGGAAATTTATTTGGGAATTTCATCAGAAATCATTGAGATGAAAAAAATACTCCTTCGGGTACGGGTACCTGTACCGGTACTAACGGTACCTGAGTTTTCGGTACCGGTACTACCGGTACTCAAATTAACGGTACTTGCCCATCCCTACCTGTGACACCAAATGTTACACCACCGGCCCGCACACCACACCCCAAGCACGGGCAGACGGTGTGCCTCAACCCCAGACCACCGCACGCGGGTCGTGAACACTCCAGAACAGCAAGACACACCACGAGGCCACACTCCCCAAGGCCGCCAACACACCACGAGCGGACAAGGCAGGGCAAAGAGGCTCACAGTGTAGGTTTTCTACTTTACTGAACAGCTTCAACACGCACAGAACACTGGTTTACGAGGCACAGTAACTCCCAGTACTCAGAGGGGGGCAGACACAGCACAGGGCTCACAAAAGCGGGCAAGGCACACAGGGGCAGGGCACACACAAGCGGGCAGCACACGTCTCTTCTGTACCGCAGCACGGCTCTCTCTCCCTGCCAGTGTTGCCACCTCGAAAGAAAAAAATGTACCGCATGTTGCACTGAAAAAGTACCATTCGTACCACTAAATTTTAAAAATGTACCACAAAATGTACCACTTTCTATTTAATGAAAATATGATGGCTGATAAATAAATATACAGACAAATCCTTGATAATCAATGCGACAAGGGAATACATCCATTGTTTACTTCAATTTAGTTGATATTAGCGTAACCCGTTTCTGGGTCGTGATCTGGCGTGTTCCATTTTGCGGAACCGATCAGCTGACGCCGCAACCTGCACCCATTTTAGAGAATCTGGGTGACCCGGAGAGACCCCACTGGAGAACAGGGTTGGGCAGATCACTTTCGACCCAAGACCCAGACCAGGACCAAGACTATCGCCGCCGCCGCCATTTGCATGCCTTATTTCCCATATTTGGGTATTTTTTGCTACAACCACTGCATCCAGGTGGTGCCTGGTGATCCGAAATTGTAGGTACTGTATGCCAGTTTCATATTTACCCATAGATATGTGCCGAAAACCATGAATAATAAGTTAAAAGTGGTGCAGTGGGCGGGGCGTTGAAATTTTAATTTCGGGCCCAGCAAGAGGCCTGTAGTGGCTTTCAACGAGAACAGTTGGATGAATAAATGTGTGGAGAGCCATATATGTATGGCGGGGCAAGGGTTTTGTGGCCGGGCGAGTGAGGGGAGTGAAACGCGACGGCTGTGTTTTATATAGAATAGCACCCACCCGGATGTCACACTGGCCCTGTGTCCCGGGGTAATGGGCTCCCTCCCACCACAGGCTCAAGGGCCAATGCGACGGGCATGAGCACCGAGGCCACGCGCTGCTATAGCGTATGCCCTCAACTTTACCTTTACCTTACAGTAACTGACGTGTTTATTGCCGATACATGTTGATTTACTATTCATCATTATTATAACCATGGGTAGGCTACTATTTCATTTTCATCATCATTGGTAACCCCCATTTATGCATAATGTAAGGATGAATCGTTTGTTTCAGTGACTTTATTGTGTTATTTGGGTCACTGATATCACAAAAAAATACCAGTTAGGTTAGATTATCAATGAGTGAAGCAGTAACAATTCAGTATTATATTTAAATGGTAATCAATTGCTAATCTAGCAGCAGTAGATTGCTATCCATCAAGTAAGGTTCAGTTGCCTTAGATTGTAGTGCGGCAACTAGGCCTGATAAGGGAGCCTCCCATAACCCACTTGTCGAGTGGATTACCTCTTTGGCCGACTCGGTAAGGAGTGGCTCTCCCGTCACGCTGGTCGCGGGTTCAAGATAAGTACAAGATAGCTAATAATGCGGCTATAGGTCCAAATATGTTAAGTTTCCTAAATGACATTTTGTTTAAAATTATATTTCATCATATTTTTGTTGCCGAGGTATAATTTGATGGCATGAATAGCATTCCAATTGTTGTAGAAAGTATCCAATTTGGATTATCAATATACAGTCATCTATCAAAGGTGGCATACACTGGGGGGCGCGTCGCCTCACCCACCCTACAACGCCAAGTCCGAGGGTCCATCCGGACAAGTCTCCATGCAGGGCCCCCTTTCATCCTGAGTACCTCCTGGCAGGATTTATCAACTTGCTCAAGTCACAAACTCTGTAGGTGTCATTATTAGTTTCTTCTAATCTTAGAGTGAGTCAAAACTGTAAAGTTCACATGTACCCAGTTATGATAATCATTATTAATAGTTTCGGGTATTTTTTAATTTCGAGTCTCAACGTGTTCCATCAATGTCCCCAATCACAGCTGGGAACCCAGCAATGTCTTGAAATTCAGTTTCTTTCTTGATTAATCTGTGTAATAAGAAAAAAAAATTGTACCTGTTGTTAATTGTGCTCAATGTTTTTATTAGTTAAATAAATGCATTTGTACAGTTGTTTTTCTTTATTTTCTTATGCCGGAGGATAGAATTGATCTTGATTTTCATGACCCTATTTGTGCTGAGTGAATGAGGGAGTTATAGTTCAGCAGTGTTATCATTAGGTAAAGTTGGAGGCATTTGATAAGCTGTGTGTTGTCTTGATCTTGACAAGTAATGCACAGGGCACCAGTACAGGTGCATAACACGGATATTTGTGTTGGCTGCTGGGGGAACTGGGGTGCCGAGTGTGTAGGGAAGGGAAGTGAATAGGTGTACTACTAGTTAGTCTTGGTGTGTTGTGACAAATGAGTGTGTATTTGTTTTCTGAATGAGTCTATTGTACCGCAGTCTAAAGTCTGTAGGGGGAGGCTGTTCCAGTCACGTGTGGTGCGTGGAAAGTATGAGTCTGTACATGCGTCAGTGTTAGTGTGATATGTTTGGTATTTTTGGCTGAGTTTGTTACAAGTACGCTGACTGTTTGCGTCCTGTAAGTATGTGTGTGGGTCAATGTCAATGTAAGTGTATGTGATCTTGTACAGAATTTTAAGTGTGTGCTTGTCTGCACATGTGAAGAGGTTACATGTTAATCTGTTGTTTGATCTGTGTTGTGATGCCTGGTGTTCAAGTTCATTGTTTATAATGAACCGAGCCACCTTGGTGTTGATTAGTGCTAACTTATAAATGTTTGTGTGTGTGTGTAAGGATCCCACACTGTGGAGCAGCATGCCAGTGTTGGTCTCACAAGTGTGTTGTTCATCAGCGCTTATTTTTTCTCCGGCCCTTAAGCCTGCGTCAAGTGAGAACCTATTACTATTTGGCTGGAGTAGGTAGGAAGACACCTACCGAACGGGCGTAAGCCACTCCCGGTGAGGTATATATGGGGGGTGAGAAGGGAGCTGAAGCCCTCCAAAGATCCTTCCCATGTCCTCACTAACCGTTTCCCTATTGTCTCACCAACACCAGAGAGTAGTTCAGCATGCTCTCTTAAGACAGATCCTCTCTTTATCCACACCACACTACATTCACACAACATATACACCTTTTCCCAAAATTCAAATTTCAAAATGGCGCACCTACAAATGATGACTGGTTTTCAGTGATGGGCACCGATCACTTTTTTGCTGTTCCAATCCCCGATCATCCGATCACTTTGGGCAATTGATCCGATAAGTACTGCTGTTCCGATTAATCATTCCGATCATCCGATCATTAAAACTTATAATGATATTTATAATTTTTTTTTTAAATAATAATTAAAAAAAATATTCTAGGCGTTCTTTACATAATAATTTCAAATAAGTAATAAGTTAATTATTTGCTTATAAATATTTTTTTCCTCTTTCTTTTGGTATAAAGGACATGGTAAAGAAAAAAAAAGTTATCTTAAATTCTTATTTTAGGCATTTATTTAAGTCTACCCTCTTTATTCAGTTTATGAAAGTATGGAAAAATAATTATGTTCACTATTCTAACTATTGACGTTAATGACTTAAAAATTACGTCACCACAACAGCAGCCGCCCGGCACGGATGAGATAGACTCCGTCCCTCCGCCGTGCGCCTTTCCCTGACAAACATGGCCAGCATTAACCACGACTTATTGATTGCTGTCGCTGTACTTGCTGCTGAAGAAGGGATAACAGCTAGCTAGTTAAGGCCCTGTGCCACCAACGCCCAGTACATCTCGAATCGCGCCGAATTGGGTTACTTCGGCACGCCCACGGAAAAATCGGCACTGGTCGGCGGTCAACGAACGCACATCTTTCCACGCCGACACGCACCAGCTAGCGGCCAAAAAAGCCGCAGTCGACAATAACTTTATCCGAGAGCGGCCCGACAGAATTTTTTGATCACGAGATACCGTGCCGACACCGTATAGTGTTTTTCATTACCGTGTCTCTGCCGGGCAAGCACCGTGCACGTATCGGCTCTTGCCGGACGCGTATCGGCCTTTACCAGGTCATAATTTCTCCCCCCGGTGTTCTCACGGTGTGAGTACGGTGTCCTAGGAATGCGCACGGCAGGGTAAACCGTTGTACTGGCTGGCAGTAGCTGGCAGCTCACTGGCCCAGGCTTATATAAAACCGACCACCCTATATAGAGTGAGTCACCCTCCTCTCTGGTGTCTTGGGGAGACGGGCGGTGGTGGTATTTCTTGACCTCGAGAAAGCTTTTGAGCTCGCCTCAGCCACGCCCACCCACGCGTGGGTGGGCCATTACCTGGAGGGACGGAGAGCGGCCGTCCGATTTCAGGGCCATACGTCCGCGATAGCGACTTTTGAGAACGGCACGCCTCAGGGTGGCGTCCTGAGCCCCGTGCTGTTCAATCTGCTCGTCGAGAAGTTGGCGGCCCTTCCGACGAGCGGAACTGCAAGAGTCCTATCGTATGCGGACGATGTGGCCCTGGTGGTGTGGGGCCCCAACCAGGTGGCCTGCGCCCGCCAGCTCCTCCGCCGGCTGACTCAGACGTGCGCCGCCCTAGGGCTGGTCGTCAACAGGACTAAGACAAAGGCCATGGCCTTCCGCCACGGCCACCTTCCTGAGCCCTTCGACCTCGAGGGTACGCCCGTGCCGTGGGTGCACACTTACAAGTACCTCGGGGTCACTGTTGACTCCAGCCTGTCCTTTGGCCCGCACATCGCCCGTGTGCGGGACGAGGTACGGCGGCGCACTAATGTGATGAGGGCCCTTGCCAGAACAGCGGGTGGGTCTGGGGACAGGGTCCTGCGGACTTTCTACATCCAGGGCGTTCGGTCCTGTATTGATTACGGGACGCCGTGCCTGCTGACGGTGGGTCCGGCGGCGCTTAGGCCGCTGGAGACAGCTCAGAACGCCGCCCTCCGCGTCATCGTTGGCGCCCCCATGTGGACGAAATGCGTGTGCCTCCGGGCGGAGGCACGCGTGTGCAGCGTCGCCGCGAGAGTCACCCAACTCTCAGTGGGGCATCTGGCGGCGCTGCTCAGATGCATGGGGGCGGAGCAGCTCCGCGCCTCCGTCGGGCAGGCCCTCCTGCAGGACCCTCTCCTGTTCCGCAAGAGAACGTGGGCGACTGTGGCGGCGGCCACGATTCGCAATAGCGGACTCCCCCACGCCCTTGTGACGGCTGTGGACGCCCCCCACCCCACCTACGTTGCCCGCCCCCCGTGGGAGCCGCCTGCCTTAACAGCCACCATACGGCCGCTCGCCAAAAGGAAGGCCCTCCTCACCCCTCTGGAGTTGGCCAGGGAGGCAGACAGCAGAGAGCGGGAAGCAGCGCACCCTGGAGCCTCCGTGTACTTCACGGACGGCTCCGTCAACCACCAGACGGGGGCTGTCGGCGCTGCTTTTGTGTGCGGTGGGGTCACTGCTGTATTTCGTCTGCCAGACGGTTGTTCCTCCACCCAGGCTGAGCTGGCAGCCATTGGCGGGGCGCTGGATCATGCAGTGGAAGGGGGTCGGGGCCCTGTCTTGATCCACTGCGATTCAGTCCCTGCCATCCGCTCTCTGCTTCAGGACCCCCCGCGCGACAACGTGTCTCTCCTCACCTCCATCCTTGCGAGGCTGGCAGAGTTGAGAGGAGCGGGGCGCCCAGTAAAGGTTAACTGGTTGCCCAGCCACTCGGGCGTGGCAGGCAACGAGGCGGCGGACGGCGCTGCTGCTGAGGCAACGCTCCTGCCTGCTGTCACGCGGCCTGTTGTGGTTAGCATTGCCCAAGTGAAAAGGGACATGGCCGCACGATCTGCTACTGGGGTCGTCAGGGAGCTGGAGGAGGCCCTGGCTGCGGGCTCGCCGTCCGCGTTTTGGTACTCGGCGGCCACTAACACCGGCGCCCGCCAGCTACCGCCAAATCTGCCGAGACGGGAGACATCCAACATCCGCCGCCTCCGTCTCGGCTACAAATGTGCGTCGGTCCTTCACCCTGATGACCCTGCCCCTGTCGTGTGCCCTTACTGCGAGGAGGAGGTCCTCCAGCCGCTCCTCCACTACCTCCTCGAGTGCGGTGCGACGCGCAACCTGCTTCCCAACCGGGAGGGTCTCTCAGCGCCAGCCTTGGTGGGGGCCCTGGACGACAGGGCGCTTACTGCCCTAGTGCGGGCATATGAGCCGCCCAGGTAGGCTCTCTGTTCTGTATATATGGGCGTGTTAGAGCGTGTATGTATGTGTGGGTGTTTGTGTGTGAGTATGTGCGTGAATGAATTTTTAAGTCAGCTACAGGACGCCTGGTGCGCCTGTGCCCCAACCCACTTAGTGGGAAGGGGTGTCAACTATCTATATATGTGCGTACATTGGCGTGTGTGTGCGCGTGTGTATGTATTTATGTACATGCACACGTGCGCGCGGCGTGCCGTGTATGCACATATATAGCCCCAGCCATGACTGCGACGGGCCGTCGTAGTCGACAAAGGCCCGTTCCCCTTCTTAGGGGTTAATCTTAAAAGGAAGGAAGGATATAGAGTGAGTGGAACGCCAGCACTCCTCGGGCGAGCAGCTGGGGGGTCCTTCTGCGGCGGCGAGGTTGACCCGCCTGGTTATCCTCGCTTAGGGCCCCACCGCGGCAGTCAAGTCGACCGGTCGGCTGCTCGCCCGTGCACCGCTACGGGTGTCTACTGGGCGCCTGCCCGGGGAGCCCGTGCCTCCGTCGCTGCTCGCCGGCTGTTACCCGTGGCTGTGGCGGCGGCGGAGGCGTCCCGCAACGAGCTTGCATTGCTCGCCCACACGAACGGGCTGCTCCTGAGCGCCTGCTCGGAGGGCCCGTTCCTCCGTCGCTGCTCGCCGGCTTCTACCCGTGGCTGTGGCGGCGGCGGAGGGGTCCCCACACCCGCCGCACGCCAGCGGCAGGTTCCCCTCTGCGACGGGCCGTCCACGGACAAAGGCCCGTTCCCCCTTTTTAGGGGGTAAATCCTAGAAACGAACGAATCCACTCAGAGACACGCCAGTCCTCGTCGACAGACCGACTTGGTCGGCTAGATTTCGATCGCCGATAGAGTCGGTCTGTCGGCTCCTTGCTACGGGCCGCCTTTGGCAAAGGCCCGTGCTCCCTCTTGCAAGAGGGAGCAATCTCCCCCCCCAGGGTCACTCTCAGAGACACGCCAGTCCTCGTCGACAAACCGACTTGGTCGGCTAGATTTCGATCGCCGATAGAGTCGGTCTGTCGGCTCCCTGCAACGGGCCGCCTTTGGCAAAGGCCCGTGCTCCCTCTTGCAAGAGGGAGCAATCTTTCCCCCCCAGGGTCACCTTTTCAGAGACACGCCAGTCCTCGTCGACAGACCGACTTGGTCGACTAGATTTCGATCGCCGATAGAGTCTGTCTGTCGGCTCCCTGCTACGGGCCGCCTTTGGCAAAGGCTCGTGCTCCCTCGTGCAAGAGGGAGCAATATTTCCCCCCCAGGGTCACCGATTGGCTTCCCGGACCTGGCAGCGCGCACACCTCTACCCCACCGTCTAGCAACAGCTCTCGCGGACGAGCGATTGAGCTGCTCTGCTACTGCCAGGCTGCGAGTCACCGTTAGGGGTGGGCAGGTACCGGTACCAGTACCGGTACTAACGGTACCAGCTAAACGGTACGGTACCGGTACCAGATTGCTCGGTACCGGTACCAGTTGCTCGGATTTATTTATTGGACTTATTGATAATTCTTCATGTCCGATTTTTTTGTTAGGTTGCTAATAAATATTTTTATTGTTATTAGACTATGATCGAGTACATCCATAATAACTATACATGCTATTTTTTTATCGAAAAAATAAATATTCACTTCATTCAGAGAGAGAGAGAGAGAGAGAGAGAGAGAGAGAGAGAGAGAGAGAGAGAGAGAGTTTTCTTTACAGAAAATTTATTTGGGAATTTCATCAGAAGTCATTAAGAAAAAAAAAACCTCCTTCGGGTAAAAGTACCGGTACCGGTACTAACGGTACCTGAGTTTTCGGTACCGGTACTACCGGTACTCATATTAACGGTACTTGCCCATCCCTAGTCACCGTGTCAGTGCTCCCTGTTCACGTGTCACTCCCCGGAGTTGCCAGCCCTCACCACGCGCCTTCCACCTCGCGCGCGCCGACTCCCTGCCCAGCATTGCACACTTCACCCTGCTCCGCGCTCTGCCGTGCCAGTGTACACTGTCTACGTGTCACTGGTCACGCGTCGCCAGTTACACGCGACTGCAGCCTTCCTGCTGCTGTGTGCTTCTTCGGGCGACAGCGGCGCCTGCCGAGCCC
This sequence comes from Eriocheir sinensis, assembly GCF_024679095.1. Lineage (NCBI taxonomy): Eukaryota > Metazoa > Arthropoda > Malacostraca > Decapoda > Varunidae > Eriocheir > Eriocheir sinensis. Next base: position 83,791 of record NW_026110376.1, on the reverse strand, counting down.
TTTAGAGGGTGGGCTGGCTGTAGCCCTCCGCTGCCGTAGGTTAACCGGCTCTCCGTAGGCTAGCTTTTTTTTTATGTTATATAGCCCCCGGGCTGTCTTATCTTTAGGATGTCCACGGACAAGCGTGTCCGCCCCGCTAGCGACTCGGAGAGCTCCGACTCCGAGTCGCCTGCAGATAAGCAGCTACGCCTTGAGTCGGGGAGTGAGAGCGATGAGGCGGCCCTTATCCCGCTCCCCGACTCTTCTGATGAGGATTGGGTGGTAATGGGGAGGGTGCGTGACCGTAACCACCGCTCCAACCCACCTCCGCCACCTTCGCCTCCCCGCTCCCGCTCGCCACTTGACACCGCTAACTTCCCGACCCCCACCCTGACCAGCGGCTCACGCCCGACGCCGTTCCCCCGTACGATGATGATGACGATCCAGGGTTGTTCAGAGACACGCCAGTCCTCGTCGATAGACCGACTTGGTCGGCTAGATTTCGATCCCCGATAGAGTCGGTCTGTCGGCTCCCTGCTACGGGCCGCCTTTGGCAAAGGCCTATGCTCCCTCCTGCAAGAGGGAGCAATCTTCCCCCCCCCAGGGTTGTAATAATTAAAATAATTAATTAATACAAAGGCCCGCTTCCCTTAAGGGGATGAATCTTAGAACCAGGATTGTACAGAGACACGCCAGTCCTCGTCAACAGACTGACTTGGTCGGCTAGATTTCGATCGCCCATAAAGTCGGTCTGTTGGCACCCTGCTACGGGCCGCCTTTGGCAAAGGCCCGTGCACCCTCCTGTAGGAGGGGGAGCAATCTTTGAAGGCCACGGTTGCCATTTGGTATTGAAGCACTGTGATTGGTATTCGACTCAAATTTGGTAATGAAACGAATGAAATTTGGTATTGTACTATAAAAAAATAAATAAAAAATAAAGGAATACTTCCACTTATACATCCCCTTACACACACACCAAAAAAAAAAAAAAAATGTACATAGACAGTTCAAGCTCCCCATTAACCATCTATCTTTTTAATAGTATTTAAAAGTTTAATATTTTCATATCTTAGTTGGAACGTTCGGGGTGAATTTTTACCTGTGCTGCATCATTCAATTTTCACCGTCACCCTGCAAACCAGAGACAACAGGATTAGTATTAAAAGGCAACGAATAAATAATCATTAGTTACGGCCATGCAGGTAGCGACCCCCGACAACTCTTTTAATTTCCTCCCCAGGCCATCCCTACCCTATTCCTCCCCCTCTCATACCCTCCGGTTAACACGCTTTTTTGTACTAGAGTCTCGAGACGTGTATAAGTCTCGTAAAGTACAGATACGCACAACGCAGCGACACACCACCTCCCGCCTCCGGTTAGTTGCCGGCTCTTAACTGTGAAGGTATCACTGTGTCGAAGTGGAAAGGTTCCCATGAATCTGGTCGTACTTATCACACCGAGTGGAAACAATAATTAAGAAAAACATATATGTAATATTATTAGTTTGGTATTGGAAAAGTCAAACTGGTATTTAAAATTGAAGTATTTGATATCAAATCCCTGAGTAAACCTGGCAACCCTGACCTCATCTCAGCTATCATTGCTTTGGCAAGGGTGCCCGATATATAGGCGGTGCTGCTTTAGCGGGGTGTTTACCGGGGTGAACCGTGTGATGCCGAGCACTTGCCGGGCACGTATCGGGCACACACCGTCCTGCTGGTACCGTGTTTTGCCGTGCGAGGATTGACCAAGACCGTAGTGGTTTCCGCCTTTGTCGGGGGTTAGTTCTTGGGACACCGTGCTCGCATCGCCTGTCACCGAGGGAATGCTGAGCATATGTACCTTGCACCTTATATATACTGTGTAGTCGTCAGGTCGGTACTGGAACCTAGGGGTGGGCAGGTACTAGTACCAGACTGCTCGGTACCGGTACCAATACTAGCCAGTCGCTCATGATGTCCCTCATTTCTTCCTCACACGAGTGAGAGGCTGAGACTGAGTGCATGAGTGGATATCTCGGTGTTATGGATATTCTCTCTCTCTCTCTCTCTCTCTCTCTCTCTCTCTCTCTCTCTCTCTCTCTCTCCCACACACACACACACTGAATGAAGTGAATATTTACCCAACCGCCACCATGAGATTTTCCCCCTCGGAAAAAAATCCAACCTGGTAACTCTGAGCTCGTTTGGCCAGGGAAGACCACGAACCGCGTCATAGATGGTTTTATGAGCGTGATCTGAACACACGGTTCTGAAACCATACCGCGTCATAGGAAACCGCGCCTTACGAATCCGCGTCATACAATACTTTACTGTACTTCCATTTCATATTTTCATATGTAGAATATTCAACACCACCGTCCCCGTCACGAACCCAAAAGTTAACTTGGATTCATCTCTGCCTGGGCCGACGGAGCTCCACGCGCGGGCCCGGGTGGACCCCGGTTCCCACTGTCACCGCCGTCGATGACGTCACTGACGGTCGACGGATCCGTGAAAACGGAATAGTGGGAACCACGCCTTAAGCCAGTTAAATTCCGCCGCAATGTTGCCTCTCTTTCTATCTTCTATCGATATTTCCACGCTGACTGCTCTTCTGAACTTGCTAACTGCATGCCTCCCCCCCTCCCGCGGCCCCGCTGCACTCGACTTTCTACTCATGCTCATCCCTATACTGTCCAAACCCCTTATGCAAGAGTTAACCAGCATCTTCACTCTTTCATCCCTAACGCTGGTAAACTCTGGAACAATCTTCCTTCATCTGTATTTCCTCCTGCCTACGACTTGAACTCTTTCAAGAGGAGGGTATCAGGACACCTCTCCTCCCGAAGCTGACCTATCTTTCGGCCGCCTCTTTGGATTCTTTTTAGGAGCAGCGAGTAGCGGGCTTTTTTTGTTGATGTTTACTTTTTTTGTGCCCTTGGACTGTCTCCTTTGCTGTAAAAAAAAAAATATATAAATAAATAAAAAGCCGCGTCCACACTAGGCCTCACGAGGCGACTCCTGAGGCGACTCGTGTATGCCCCTGGACTCACAAAAACAATAGAATACGGACGGGCATGAGGCCGCTGCTGGCAATGGACATGTTTCCGGTTCTGGGAAGAGCCTAGAAATGCATTGTGCCACGTACCAATGATAACGTAGTGCACATATTACGTCCTATAAATCGCTAGGTGACTGGATATTGGAGAGATATCACAAATTCTTCTCATCTCACGGGGAAAAGCCACCATTAGCTCGTGACGTCATCAGGCTGAAGCGGAGTACAGCAGACGACAGTACCAGTGTTGTGTCCATTGTTTTTTTCATCAGCTATGGCCACTCCAGCTCCAAACTGCGCCCAACAGGTATGTTATAGGTGCTTACAGAACACCTTAAGAGTGTTGAAAATATGCTATATTATTAAAATGCGAGTGAAATTAACTGATTCGCCTCTGCTCTGCAGAAAATAGTTGAGTTCATGATTAAAAGTTAGTCCGAGAGGGGAGCTATAAAGAATAATCAAGGTTGAATTTATATTAGTATTATGGAAATTTATCTAGCCTAACCTAGAGAAAACAATGCCTCTGGAACGTCAGAGAGAGAGAATCAACGCCTGAAGATGAATAAAAAGAAAACGAATGCAGACCAATATTCTATAATCAGAGGACGTGACAGCAGAGAGAATAGTTGAGTTCACGATGAAAATTTAGTCCGAGGGGAAACTAAAAAAATTACTGCAGGATTCACTAGCACAGACAGAAATATCTTATGTGGAGTACTTTTGTCCGTATATATATATATATATATATATATATATATATATATATATATATATATATATATATATATATATATATATATATATATATATATATATATATATATATATACTCTTGCACATTGCCACGAATCACCAACGACTGCGGGTTACGTCTCCAGGCAATGCTAGCCACTAGAAACATACACCACAACACGAAATCTCGGAGTAACTCAAAGTTGGCGGCCTGCTGACTGCATCGTGACGTCACGACCAATCAGCACCCGTTTCCAGGTCACGTGATTTTTCCTCTACTTCAATCCATATTTTATAACACATTTACTATTTTACATGAAGAAAAAAATAGCAACATAGCTGAATTTAGGGCCTATTTTATCCATACAGACAGAATTTGAAATAAATATGTTGACCGGAAACATGTCCATTCTGGCGAGAGGTATTTTTGGGGCAGGAGGCGTGAACGTGGCAACATCAGCTGCGTGCTGCTCTCAGATCAAAGCTGAAAACGTTGAGGACAACGTTGAGTGAGCTCGGGGCAACACTCATATGATGACTGACATTCTGAAACAGCACCCCTGCATCTTGCAGGTGAAAAATAAACATTACAAGAATAACAATGACTGGCGAGGCGGTGCAAGAGTAGCCTCGTGAGGCCAAGTATGGACGCAGCTTTAGAGTCGATAGATTACGTCACTATAGTAACATATAGCCTAGTCATATTCACATACATGAATTACTCTAGTTAGAAGGTAAAGCCTTAGATTATATACAAATGCGTTTGTCCCTCACCAGGTACAGCGGTTAGTCGGTTTAACTAAGTTAATGGAGTGAGCGCCAAGTAAATAAAGCGACTTTGCGCCTGCGTGTTTCGTTCACGATACCTTACCAGGATTAAATAAATCAACGATCAATAATTATCGTTTAATATTATAAATAAATACGCTTATTGAAGAAACTATTTAGCAACTAGTATAAAAATAATTGTAAGAAGTGAGTAGTGAGGTTACAAAATGTCTGCAGTCAGTTGTTGCCATGACAACGTTGACCACAATTTTTTTAATGTGATCGGTGATCGGAAGTTAGTTTGTGAAGTTCCAATCTCCACAGTCCGATTACCTTTTACAAAGATGATCCAATCTTTGCATTCCGATCGCCAATTGCTGTTCCGATCAGATCGGAAGATCGGACGATCGGATTGATGATCAGATGTGCCCAGCTCTGCTGGTTTTCTATGCTTGTCAAATGTAACCACGACTCGTGAACTACGCACATGTTTGTTTACGGGACTCCCACGAACACAAAAACTCGGCACAACAATATCCTGCCATGCAAATATCTTTTCAATATGATCATATTCGTCATGGAAATCTTCACCAGCAAAGTCAAGACATATTCACAATCATCATGCACTATACAATGAGGCGAGAAAACTGCATCAGACAAATCGAAAATTAAAAAAACTAGCCTAGCTTTTTCAGGCGTGAGGCTTGCGGCACAGGATGGCTGCGTCAGCTGTTGGTGTCCCATTTTCTTTCTACTGTAGGAAGCGAGATCCTCGATGTTTTGCTTCGACAAGACGGCCTTTGTACGTCTCGTGACCGTGTACGAGTTATGTTCACCTCACCCTATATATATATATATATATATATATATATATATATATATATATATATATATATATATATATATATATATATATATATATATATATATATATATATATATATATATATATATATATATATATATATATATATATATATATATATATATATATATATATATATATATATATATATATATATATATATATATATATATATATATATATATATATATATATATAGGAAGACATCTACCGAACGGGCGCAGGCCACTCCCGGTGAGGTATATATGGGAGGTGAGAAGGGAGCTGAAGCCCTCCAAAGACCCTTCCCATGTCCTCACTAACCGTTCCCTTATTGTCTCACCAACACCGGAGAGTAGTTCAGCATGCTCTCTAAAGACAGATCCTCTCTCTATCCACACCACACTACATTCACACAACATATACACCTTTTCCCAAAACTCAAATTTCAAAAAGGCTCAAATAAGCAATGCCTCGGAGTCCCCGCCTGGGGGGGGGGGACCACAAACTCCCCCAGGGAGGACTCCCCTTCTGGCTGCCGACCCGAGAGGTGTCTTGAAAACTCCTCGAACCTCTTTCTTCTCAATTTCTGCAACATTCGCGGTCTTCGTTCTAATTTTCTTTCTGTGGAACACCATCTCTCTTCCTCTAAACCTCACCTTCTCTTCCTCACCGAAACACAAGTTTCTGAGGCTACTGACAGCAATCTCTACTCTGTTCCCTCCTACTATCTCTATCCTAAATTTCAATCCAAAGCTGGATGTTGCGCCTACGTGCGCAATGACATCACTTGCTATCGTGCCCACAATCTTGATTCTTCAGAATTTTCCACCACCTGGCTAAGACTTCATTGTCATTCTATTACTAAATACATCTGTGCTGTTTATCTCTCACCTAACTCTACTAACTATGTAAAATTCTTTGACTGTTTGAATTCTAAAGTGGAGCACATCTTGACCCACTCTCCCTTCACTGAAATCTCCATCCTAGGAGATTGCAATGTTCACCACCAGCTTTGGCTTTCATCCTCTTTCACTGACCATCCTGGTGAACAAGCCTACAACTTTGCTATCCTCAACGATCTACAGTAGAGCAGTTGGTCCAACACCCTACACGTATTCCCGACCGTCTTGGAGACCGGCCCAACATTCTAGACCTCTTCCTTACCTCAAACCCTTCTGCTTATTCTGTCAAACTGTTTTCTCCGTTGGGCTCCTCCGATCACAATCTTATTTCTGCATCCTGTCCTATCGCTCCTGTACACCCTCTGGACCCACCGAAGAGGCGCTGCTTCTGGCATTTTGCTTCAGCTCGGTGGGACGATCTGAGGATGTACTTTTCCGATTTCCCGTGGAATGATTATTGCTTCCAGGATAGAGACCCCTCTGTGTGTGCTCAGCGCATCACAGAGGTGATTGTCTCTGGAATGGAGGCATACATTCCACGTTCTTTCTCTACTCCTCACGCTAAAAAGCCTTGGTTTAATCACGCTTATTCTCGTGCTGTCAGTGATAGAGAGGCAGCTCACAAAAGGTACCAGAGCCTTCAAACTAATGCTAATTATGAACTTTACATTTCTGCCCGGAATCGTGCCAAATCTATTCTCCGACTAACCAAAAACTCTTTCATTAATAGAAAATGCCAAAACCTTGCTTTCTCTAACTCTTCCCGTGACTTCTGGCATCTAGCCAAAAACATCTCCTCCAACTTCACTTCTTCATCTTTCCCTCCACTCCTCAGTCCTGACGGCAACACTGCCGTCTCATCTATCTCTAAGGCTGAACTCTTCTCTCAGACTTTTTCTAAAAACTCCACTCTGGACGATTCTGGGCATATTCCTCCTACTCATCCCCCCTCTGACTCTTTTATGCCTGTTACAAAGATTCTTCAAAATGATGCTTTCTATGCCCTCTCTGGCCTCAATCCTCAGAAGGCTTATGGACCTGATGGAGTGCCTCCTATTGTCCTTAAAAACTGTGCCTCCGTGCTGTCACCCTGCCTGGTCAAACTCTTTCGCCTCTGCCTGTCAACATCTACCTTTCCTTCCTGCTGGAAGTATGTCTTCATACAGCCTGTACCTAAGAAGGGTGACCGTTCCAATCCCTCAAACTACCGTCCTATAGCTTTACTTTCTTGTCTATCTAAAGCTTTTGAATCAATCCTTCACCGGAAGATTCAAAAGCACCTTTCCACTTCTGATCGCCAGTATGGGTTCCGCAAGAGGCGTTCTACTGGTGATCTCCTTGCCTTCCTAACTGACTCTTGGTCATCCTCTCTTAGCCGTTTCGGTGAAACCTTTGCTATTGCGCTGGACATATCAAAAGCTTTTGATAGGGTCTGGCACAAATCTTTGCTTTCCAAACTACCCTCCTACGGTTTCTATCCTTCTCTTTGTACCTTTATCTCCAGTTTCCTTTCTGACCGTTCTATCTCTGCTGTGGTAGACGATCACTGTTCTTCCCCTGAACCTATTAACAGTGGTGTCCCACAGGGTTCTGTCCTATCTCCCACTCTCTTTCTGTAGTTCATTGATGATCTTCTTTCCAAAACGAACTGTCCTATCCATTCCTACGCCGATGATTCCACTCTGCATTACTCAACTTCTTTTAATAGAAGACCCACCCTACAGGAACTTCACGATTCAAGGCTGGAGGAAACAGAACGCTGAGCCGCAGACCTTACTATTATTTCCGATTGGGGCAAGATGAACCTGGTGTCCTTCAACGCCTCAAAAAAACAGTTTCTCCACCTCTCCACTCGACACAATCTTCCAAACAACTATCCCCTACTCTTTGACAACACTCAGCTATCACCTTCCTCAACACTAAACATCCTCGGTCTATCCTTAACTCAAAATTTCAACTGGAAACTTCGTATCTCATCTCTTACTAAATCACCTTCCTCGAGGCTGGGCGTTCTGTACCGTCTCCGCCAGTTCTTCTCCCCCGCACAGTTGCTGTCCATTTACAGGGGCCTTGTCCGCCCTCGTATGGAGTATGCATCTCATGTGTGGGGGAGGTCCATTCACGCAGCTCTCCTTGACAGAGTGGAATCAAAGGCTCTTCGTCTCATCAGCTCTCCTCCTCATACTGATAGTCTTCTACCTCTTAAATTCCGCCGCCATGTTGCCTCTCTTTCTATCTTCTATCGATATTTTCATGCTCACTGCTCTTCTGAACTTGCTAACTGCATGCCTCCACTCATCTCGCGGCCCCGCTGCACACGACTTTCTACTCATGCTCATCCCTATACTGTCCGAACCCCTTATGCAAGAGTTAACCAGCATCTTCACTCTTTCATCAGCTCGCCCGTACTCACGTACCCAGACCCCACTAAGCCTTTTATACTGGAATGTGATGCCAGTGATGGGGGGATTGGTGGAGTGCTGTCCCAAGCATGTGCCGACATGGAACGGGTTGTGGCCTACTTCAGCAAGAAGCTCACCCAGCCGAGAAAAACTATTGCGTGACCCGGAAAGAACTCCTGGCAGTAATCAAGAGCCTTGACTTTTTCCATTCTTACCTGTACGGTGCAACTTTTACCATCCGCACGGATCACGCTGCATTGCGGTGGCTGAAGTCATTGAAAAACCCTGAGGGCCAGCTTGCTCGTTGGATAGGTAAACTAGAGCAGCATCACTACACTATTGTGCACCGATCTGGGCTAACACACGGTAACGCGGACAGCTTCAGCCGGCACCCCTGCTTACCTGAGTGTCAACATTGCCTCCAGAGAGAAAGCGTCCAGAATATGTGCCGCCGCACTACAGTGGAACAGACAGCGGAGGTGCCATGGGAAGACTTGGGAAAACTGCAGCGGGAAGACCGAGATCTGCGACCAGTTATGGAGTGGCTGAATCAGTCGTCAACACGACCTGGGTAGGAGGTAATCTCGAGAGAAAGCCCTGCCACCAAGAATTACTGGACTCAGTGGGACACTCTACGGATGGACAACGGGGTGTTGCAGCGACGCTGGGTTTCTCATGATGGTCTTGACCACTACTGGTCCACGGTGCTACCTATGAAGTCCCGCGAAGGCGTCTTGAAAGAAATGCACGACAGCATCACCAGCGGACACCTTGGGGTAAAGAAGACACTAAGTCGCCTGCGCCAAAGGTTCTATTGGGTTGGCATGAGGAAGGATGTGGAAGAATGGTGTCACGCATGTGAGGTGTGCTGTGCAAAGAAGGGCCCCAGGAAGCGTCACCGTGCCCCATTGCAACTATACCAGGTTGGAGTCCCAGTGGAACGGGTGGCAGTGGATATAGCAGGACCCTTGCCTCTGACGACGATGCATCTGCGTCGCAATGAATTACTTCACCAAGTGGCCGGAAGCCTACGCCATCCCTGACCAGGAAGCCACTACCATCGCTAAGGTATTGGTGGAGTTCTTCTGTTGCTTCTGTGTGCCTAACGAGCTCCATTCCGACCAGGGAAGGAATTTTGAGTCAACAGTCCTTACTGAGCACTGCAATCTTCTGGGTATCAAGAAGACCCGGACCACCCCTCTGCACCCACAGTCAGATGGAATGGTGGAGAGATTTAATTGGACGTTGGGCCAGGAGTTGGCCAAGCAGTGCAACAATGTCCAGTCTTCATGGGATCAGAAGCTGCCTGCGCTCCTCATGGCCTACAGGTCTGCCGCCCACGAGACTACGGGGTATTCGCCGGCAAAGCTGATGGTTGGACGTGAGCTGCGATTACCGGTGGACCTACTGACAGGAAGATCTCCTGGGGAAGGACTCCCAAGGGATCGACGCCTCCAGTTTTGCCCGTCAGCTAGAGGAACGGCTGGAAGAGGTGCACCATCAAGTCCGTGGTGCCTTGAAGTTCTCCGGGGAGGCCATGAAGCGCGGTTACAATATGAGGGCAAGCCACGTTGACTTCAAGGAAGGAGACCAAGTCTGGCTTTACAACCCGCAGAAGAAGAAAGGACAGTTTCCGAAATTACAAAGCCCCTGGGAAGGCCCATATACTGTGCTAGAACGCCTCTCCGACGTGACTTACCGAATCCGGAGAACGGAAAGGACCAAGCCGAAAGTTGTCCACGTCAACTGGCTATGGAGGTACCACGGTCCCGGAAACTACACCTGGGACAACTACAGACACCCAGCAGCCGAAGAAAACGCAAGGGACGTCCAGGACCGAGAGGAGGTCGACGACGACATAGGTCTTCTGGACCTTTCAGCCGAGGGAGATATGCCAGATGTGCCAGGGACATCCCAAGAAGCGGACGACGACGAGGCGCACCAGGGCCCGAATTCACAAAGGCTTAGTTCGTAGTTTTGGGCCCTTAGCACGTAGTTTTGAGAACACTGAGATTCACAAAGCTCGCGCGGTAATAACTACCAACTAATCGATGACGTCACGGGTTAGCGCGCGGATTTACAAAGCTTTACCGCGCTCTGTGTGACGCTAAATTTGCTGTTAAATAACTACTGCCTCGGGAATGTAGTAAACGCTAACAATATTATCATATTTACGTATAAATGCTTATAAATCGCGTTTTTCAACTTGAAATATAACTTTGCGAGTAGAGGAAGCCCATTTCTTTATAAAATGATGATATATACACCCTTTGAGAGGTATATGATAAATGTGGGCGGTATGGCAACACCGACGCCCGGCCAGGGGATTGCCAGACCTCCCTCCTCCTTTATCTTCCTACCTCCTCATCCATTCATCCATCCATCTCTAGATTTGTCCCTCCGTGGAGGGACCATGGACCTTTGTCGGGTGACAGCTAGCCCATGAATTGGGCTGCAGATATGGCAAGACAGTCTTAATTTTCCCTCTCTCCTTCCTTCCGTCCTTCGTTCCTGTCTGAATGGATATATGTCCCATATTTATATTTTCTTTCTTCCTGCCTCAATCTCCTCCGTATCTTCTTTTTCTTCATCTTAAGCATGTTCGTAGGTAACAAGACATCGAACGGCAAAGTTATTTTGACGTAAATGTGCAGCAAACAGTGAAATAATTGAATTCGTAGATTACGATTTAGTACAGTTTGGAAGAAAAATGGGAAAAGAGAATGGGTTTCTTGAACCAGCAGCTGGAGAGGGCTCCCTAGGATTGGCTGACGGTTCTGTAAACGTGCTTGCGATTCTCTGCAAGGCCAATTACCTCATACTCACAGATACTCACAGATGACTTCTGGAAGAGGCCCCTTCAGGCCTGTGACTCCAGTCCCAAACTTACTATATCCTGGTCTGGGTGCCGGACGCGCTGGCCAGCTTCAATACTTGCTCTGTAATCGTATTTTATACTTTGTCCTTTCCATATTTTATCCAGTTTCTTTTCAAAACTTATAACAGACTCTGCATTCACCACTTCTTCCGGCAGACTATTCCAAGTATTTACCACTCTGTTACAGAAAGCATATTTCCTTTTGTCCAACCTTGACCTGCTCTTGTACAACTTTTTACTGTGTCCTCTTGTTCCTGCATCTACACTCATGGTAAATAAGTCCCCACATACTTCTCCATCATATATTCTGCTTAATATTTTGTAAGTTTCAATCATATCTCCTCGTACTCTTCTATATGCCAGTGTTGGTAAATCAAGTTTAATCAGTCTTTCCTCATATGTCATGTTCTTAAGTGTTGGGATTTGTTTGGTGGCTCTTCTCTGGACATTTTCAATAGTTTCGATGTCTTTCTTTTTAAAAGGGCACCATACTTGATTTGCGTATTCAAGGTGAGGGCGTACCATTGCAGTAAACAAGGCCTTGAACTTTGACTCATCCAAAGTTATAAATGTTCTCCTAATAATTCCCACAATCTTGTTTGCCTTGTTTACTTTTTCAGCCAGGTGTTCATCAAAACTCAAATTATTGTCAATTATTACTCCTAAATCCTTTTCATGTTTAACCTCCCGTAATTCTTCTTCCATTTTGTATATAAAACTCTCTTCCTGAGCACTTCCGATTCTCATGACACAACACTTTTGGGGGTGAAACCTTAACAACCATTTCTTAGACCAACTTTCCATTCTCAGTAAGTCTTCTTGCAATGCCTCACAGTCTTCCTTATTCTTAATTTCCTTAAACAATTTGGTGTCATCTGCGTACAAAAATACACTGCTGTTATGGATTTCTTCTACCAGGTCATTCACATATATCACGAACAAGAGTGGACCCAAAACTGATCCCTGAGGCACGCCACTTATAACTTCTTTCATTTCTGACCTCTCCCCATTCACAATGACCCGTTGTTTCCTACCACACAAAAATGATTTCATCCAGTCAAGTAGTTCTCCAGTAATATTATAACTCCTGAGTTTTTCAAGCAACCGTCTATGGGGGACTGTATCGAAGGCTTTCCTTAAATCACAATAAGCCACATCCACTGCACATCCTTTATCAACAGACTCGGTCCACATATCCAACACTTGAATCAGCTGTAGTACGGTAGACCTCCCTGGTAAGAAGCCATACTGTCTTTTGCTAAATAATTTATTACTCTCCATGTGTTTCATAATGTTTTCCCTCACGATGGTTTCCATAACCTTACTTAATACACTAGTAAGACTCACAGGTCTGTAATTGCTTGGATCACTCTTATCCCCTTTCTTAAATATTGCTGTAATATTAGCAGTTTTCCACTCCCAGGGAACTTGACGCATTTTCATGGAATTTGTGAAGATAATCCATAATGGTTCCACAAGCACGTCAGCAACCTCCAATATAACCCTAGGGTGTAGTCCATCTGGTCCGGGGGATTTATTTCTCTTTAACTTTTTCAATGTTTTTAGTACATCATTCCTTGATATCTCCATAGTTGACAACTGTGGGGTTTGTCTCACTTCCAATTCTGGCACTGCTCCTGGTGGTTCAATTGTAAATACTGATGAAAAAAATTCTCCCAACTCATCGGCTTTCTCCTTGTCACTTTCTGTCTTTTTATTTTGGTCACCTCCCTTATATAATTCTGTAATCCCAGATACTGTCTTTGTCTTGGAGTTAACATACTTCCAGAAAATTTTTGGATTGTGTTTTACATTTTGTGCTATTGTTTGTTCCTTCAATTTAACTCCTTTCCTTGTTTCTTTCCTAACCTGATTATTTAAATGTCTGTACTCACTTAAAACTCTCTGATATTCCTCATTTCCACTGTTATTTCTTTCTGACAATTTCTTCAATCTTTCCCATAGCCTTTGCTTTTTCTTAATCTTCGCCCTAAGTTTTCTGTTCATGGGTAAATCACTGTTTACGTTTTTCCTTGTTTCCCTTTCTTTAAACACTCTGCATGGTATGCATTCTCTGATAACTTCTTGCATTTTAGTTGTAAATCTATTCCACATGTCATCTATACTTCCAGTATTCAAGTATACTTTCCAGTCTATACTTAGCTTCTCCTTCATTCTTAAGTAATTTCCCCTTTCATATAAGTACACATTCTTCTTTGTCTTCCTTATCTGTGGTTCTATATCACAATGAAAAATTATACTACTATGGTCACTTTTGCCGAGTGGGCTGGTTACCTCAATCTCCTCTACTCTCAGGTCATCATCAGTAAACACAAGGTCAAGCACATTCCCTTTGTCGTTTCCTCTACATCTTGTTATGTCTTTTACATGTTGCACTAAGAAACAATCTCTTATTCTTTCTATAAAACTGTGACTATACTGATCTCCATTTGATACTGTGCAAGTTGTCCAGTTTATATTAGGCAAGTTAAAATCCCCTATAACTATTTTATGATTCGTTCGTTGGTCAGCAATTTCTTGTAACAGATCCAATAATCTATTATCGTTCACACTGGTGCTGTTTGGACTCCTGTATACAGCCGTGAGCAATATGTCCTCTTTACCTTTTATATTAATTTTTATATTCACAAAATCACCACCCTTCTCAATACTGTAGCACACCCCATGCCTCACATATAACAGCAAACCTCTCCCACAGCTTTCTTCGGATATATTTCCCCTGACACCTCATATCCCTCAATGTTGAACTCCACAATACTCCTTTCATATCTATAGTTCTTTGGCTTCACCTCAAGTATTACTATCACATGGGGTTTCACTTCCATATCTTCTATTCTTTCCTCAAGTTCATTCACTTTGTCTCTTGTAAATGTATCAACATTACTAAACATCACACATATTTTATTTTGACACTTCATCTTTTCCCCATTCTGCCTCAAGTTTGCTGGATATTTCCTTCTTACTTTCTCCTCACACACAACAGGTACCTTTTCCATGGCTTTCCTCTCACCACATAAAAATTTCCAGTGTCCTTCTCCTCGTCACTCTTTTCTTTGGCCTGTTTCCTTAGTTCTTTCTCTCTCACGTTCCTCCCTTGTCATATCATGGTACACTACCACATTCCTGAATAAAGGTTCCTTAGCATTTCTTAGTTTATACAAGTTCCTCATGATCCTCATTTTCATTCCTTCCTTTAATGTCACAATCATTGGTCTTGACTTTCTTTCTGGTGCACTGTTCTCACCTCCTTCATTACTTGCGGGCTGAGGCACCATACCTATCCTCCGTAATTCCACAACGTCACTATCAAAACAATTTAGGTCCAACTCTCCACAAAACTCTTTAAACATTAGCTTATCATGTCTCATCTTGTCTTCTCTATCCTCCATATTAAACCCACTTATCATGACTTCCGGCATTCTGTGAAGAATTATATTATTCTCTCTACGGAGAATGTCCTTAACTTGTTCCACTGCCTCCTCTGCAATCCCACTTTTACCTGCTTTTGTAGTACTTTGTGAGTTGTAAGTATTCTGAGTTTCCATCACATAATCCTTGCAAGATTTTACTAAATCATCCTTTACCTCATTGTAAATTTTCTCCTTAGCTTCTTCAATTAGATTACCTTTTATGACATTCATATCCTTATGCACCTCTACAAGCTTAACTGTCTTTCCCATTTCCAACACTCTAAGTTCTTCGATTTTCTCTTTCACTCCATCCATTTCTATACTAAGTCGGCTCTTAACTTCGGCTACTTCACTTTCAACAGCACCAAGCTTAACATATGTCTCCTTCTCAAAATTCTTCATCCTTGTTTCCATTACATCTTGTCTCTTTTCTAACTTTGTAATGTGGTTCAACCAATCAGCGGCCTCGCTGACTTAGCGCGCCTCTAACTACCATCTAAGGTTTGCTACGTGAATCTGACGCTAACGTCGGTCGGTAAATCAATAGTGCGTAGTTATGTTAGTTTGTAGTTAGTGAGTATGTTTGTGGATTCCGCCCCAGGAGGCAGACACGCAGGAGACAAAGAACAGAAGACAGAGACAACGCAGGCGTCCACGGCGATACGACGATTATTATGTTTTTGATTAATTTTCTTTTGTTTGTATATAGTTAAGTGTGTGATCAGGACGATCACAATTAAGAGGGGGGGATAGTGTTGTGCTGGAAGCTTCCCCCGGGGTCTATGGGCCTCTTGAAGACTCCCGCGGGGCCCGCGGTCAGGCGCCAGGCGGGAAGTGTTGCCAACTCGCCCAGATTTTTCCTACATGTTCATTCTTGTATGATCGAATATACTGTAACGTTCTAGACTGTACTGTTCGGTGTGTATATATATATATATATATATATATATATAGAGAGAGAGAGAGAGAGAGAGAGAGAGAGAGAGAGAGAGAGAGAGAGATTTACATAGATTTACATAGAAAATCAGACCACACAGACCCCATGGTCCAGACTTGGTGGTCTGTCCTTAAACCTAAGTGATTTTACATTAATCAGAAGACTCCAAAACGTTGCACTTCTACTCTAGTTGATATTAAGTTGAAGGAAGTGACGGTCGAGCTTATTTTTGAAGGAGTCAATCGTGTTACACTGGACCACTGATGGTGGAAGCTTATTCCATTCTCGCACTACAACGTTGGTGAAGAAAAATTTTGTGCAGTCTGAATTTACTTGTCTACATCTGAGTTTTACGCCATTGTTCCTCGTGCGCAGACTGTCATCGATCATAAACAATGTTGATCTGTCTACATTCGTGAAACCATTAAGTATTTTAAAACATTCGATCAGTTTTCCTCGGAGGCGACGTTTCTCAAGAGAGAACATGTTAAGGGTAGAAAGCCTTTCTTCGTAGGATTTGTTGCGCAAGGAAGGGATCATTTTCGTTGCCCGACGCTGAACACCTTCTAATTTAGCAATATCCTTTGCATGGTGGGGGGACCAAAACTGTACCGCATATTCCAAGTGGGGTCTGACTAAACTGTTGTAGAGCGGGAGTATTACATCTTTATTCTTGAATACAAAGTTTCTTTTAATGAAGCCCAACATTCTGTTCGCTTTATTTGCTGCATCGATGCATTGCTGTGAGAATTTGAGGTTTGACGCGATTTTGACCCCCAAGTCTTTGACGCATTGAACGCTTTTGAGTTTAACGCCGCGCATTTCGTATTCGAACTTCTTATTCCTCGTTCCAACTTGAAGGACCTGGCACTTGTCTACGTTAAAGGGCATCTCCCATCTATCCGACCAAGCTGAAATTTTGTGCAAATCCTCTTGGAGGCTTTGCCTGTCTTCGTCAGTGAGAACCGAGTTACCAATCTTTGTGTCGTCTGCAAATTTACTAATGCGGTTATTGAGTCCAACATCCACGTCGTTGATGTAAATAATGAAGAGCACTGGGCCAAGGACCGAGCCCTGAGGGACGCCACTAGTGACAGGCGCCCACTCTGAGTTAAACCCGTCAATCACTACTCTTTGTTGTCTGTTGCTCAACCAATTCGCGATCCATTGGTTTACTTGACCGTCAATACCTATTTGCTTTAATTTGTAAAGTAATTTATGATGCGGGACTTTATCAAACGCTTTCTGGAAATCAAGATAGACTACGTCCAGTGATTTGGTTACGTCATAAACAGTGAAGAGGTCGTTATAAAAGGTTAATAGGTTTGATAGGCAGGATCTTTTGTTTCGGAAGCCATGTTGTGAGTCCCCAATCAATGAGTGGCTTTCAAGGTAACTCACAATTTTGTCTCTAATTATGCCCTCAAGTAGCTTACCTACAACCGAAGTTAGACTAATGGGCCTGTAATTACCTGGTACTTTTTTGTCTCCTTTCTTGAAAATCGGTGTCACGTTAGCCTTTTTCCAATCTGAAGGGACGATGCCTTGTCGCAAGGACATATTGAATACGGTTGTGAGGGAGGAGAGTATTTCGCTCTTCGTTTCTTTCAGCAGAGTTGGATATACTTTGTCAGGTCCAGGACTTTTATTTGTTTTAAGTGAATGGAGAGCTTTAAGGACTTCATCGGTTGTTATTTCAATAACAACCGAGAGAGAGAGAGAGAGAGAGAGAGAGAGAGAGAGAGAGAAGAGGGCGAGAGGAGTCAGTCACAGTCATAGTAAGCCATTGTCAGCTATTGGTCAGTGAAGAGTCAGAGTGAATTGTAATACTAAGGAGGAATATTAAACTACAGAAGCTGTGCAAGGTGTTTTACATATCTCCCTCTACGGAGTCTCCTGACGGCGACACGGAACCCAAGTAACACGTCCGGCATAACATTATATATATATATATATATATATATATATATATATATATATATATATATATATATATATATATATATATATATATATATATATATATATATATATATATATATATATATATATATATATATATATATATATATATATATATATATATATATATATATATATATATATGAACTGTTCATTTTGAGTTTGGTTTATTTAAGAGCATACAGAATTTGTAGTAATGAATTCATAGGAGAGGAGATAAAATACATCACATCAACTTTCAGGAAACTAAGTTATCCTGAAGGGCTCCTTCTTAAGCTTAGGAATAGAGCGATAAGAATAACAACCAGAAACAGAGAGAATGAAGATCCTTGTACAAACAATGATAGGGAGAAATATATATGTGCACCGCATTCAGATAATGCTTCAATACTTAACAAGTGCCTATCAAAATCCGGTCTGAAAATAACGACATCAACAGGAGAGAAAATTGGTGAAATAACGAGGGCTAAAGAGACCAAAGTCATCAATAATAACAGTGTTATATACAGTATACCATGTAGAGGATGTAAGAAAGAATACATAGGAGAAACAGGCAGTGGACTGAAAAAAAGGATAACCGAACATAAGAGGGATGTTTTAAAACACAAGACGTCAAATTCACTCGTAGTGCATATGGATAGTTGCAACCACCTGCCAAAATGGGAAGCCGCCAAAGAAATTAAGATAGGATTAAAGAAAAGAATGAGAAAGACTATAGAGGCGGCCCTTATAACAACAAGAGAGGTCTCTAATCATAGGGAAGGGTTCGTCAGGTGGGCGGATAATGCCGCTAGATTAGCCCTCAGGTCAGGTACACGGAAAGGATCGTCAGGTGGGCGGATAATACCGCCAGATTAGCCATCAGGTCAGGTAAACGGAAAAGGATCGTCAGGTAGGCAATACTCTATGCAGATGCTAAGTAGGAAATTTTGTATGTTGATATAAATAATGTGTTTTCAACCCAGTGTATCAGTTTCTCGAAACGTTAGAAATTAAAGAATCTAAACTCCTCCCTGTGTTTATCCCCCACCAAACCTATCCACTTGTCAAAATGAACAGTTCACATCTGTCGAGTGGTGGCGGGGAAGCAGGTGCAAGTGAGCGAGAATTCAACAGAAGGAGGAAACTCATTAGTTGTATCAACGGGCGGAAGTTCCTACTGGACTGCATAGAAGAACAGGTCATCCCGAAGTCTGTTCAGAAAATACTGAAAAACAGTGAACATCCATTCAGTGACGCGGCCAGGACCTACCTAAAAGAAGAGTGCCAGAAACTAAGCTACAAAATATACGAACTTTTGGACCTTAAGAAGAATATAGAAATAACTCAGGCCATGGAGAGAAGATTAGAAGCGGACAACAGGAAGCAAACAGAGAGCCTACACCGGAAGCTACAGTTACTATGCGAGAACAGTGCATGGAAGGAGGTAGGAATAACGGATATAATAACGAACATTTCTAATAAGATACTCACAAGATACGAACTCGAAGCTCTGTCTCTAGGACTAAAATTCGCCACCGGTAAAGACACTAACACATATGCAGATTACGTTCTCAAAAACTATAGATGGAGGGACGACGACGTGGAAAAAGGATTCATCCAGGGTATTCTAGCGTGCTATTCAGCTCTAGCCAGTGAACAACCCAGTGCCATTCCTTAACGATATCGGGTAGCTTTAAGCAACTTGAGCAAGGACGAAAACATCATGATCACCAAATCAGATAAAGGAGGAGGTGTGGTTGTAATGAGCAGAGCTGATTACAACATGAAGATGATGGACCTCTTGAACGATACGTCAACGTACGAAAAGAAACACCAATGATACAACAACACTGCGTCCGAGAACTTCAACAAAGAGGCAAGGAAAATACTTAGAAGGTCTGAAAAGGGCAAGAAATTGCTGCACTTGCTGGAAGAAGACCCACGCCCGCCAAGGATGAGAGGACTCCCCAAGACTCACAAACCCAATATCCCGATGAGCCCCATTACATCAGGAATAGGTAGTGCCCCCCACGTACTCGCCAAGCGGCTAGCTAGACCACTCTCCAATACTCTAGGCTCAGTAAACAATGCGCACCTGCGTAACTCCGCGGACCTTATACAACGGCTCAACGCGGTGGACTTCCACGACAAGAAGATGGCAAGCTTCGATGTGAATTCCTTATTCACCAACGTCCCAGTGGAAGGTGCGATAGAAGCAGTAAAAAGAGCGTCGAGAAACATCAACGATGAAAATCTACCAATCCAGAGGGAGGACTACATTAATCTTGTTGCACTTTGTGTGAAGTTTGTTGCCTTCACATTCGAGGGAGAAGAATACTTACAGCATAAGGGCCTTGCGATGGGCTCCCCTCTAAGTGCAGTTATGGCTTCTTTATACGAGTATATGGAAACGTTAGAGACAGATAACTATATGAGAATCATGGATAGGGGTTCAACATGGCTTATATACGTTGATAACGTGTTAATCGTAGTACCAAAAGGCACAAATATCAATAATAAGTTGAGAATGCTTAACAATGTCAATAAAGATATCCAGTTTACTGTGGAAAAAGAGAAAGACAATAGATTGCCATTCCTAGATACGGTAGTCTGGAGGGGAGCAGAAGGGGTCAAATTTTCCGTTTACAGAAAGCCCACTAATAAGGATGACTTAATTCACTACCTTTCAGCCCACAATATGAGAGTCAAGTCTGGTGTGGTCATTGGTTTTTATTTAAGAGCATACAGAATTTGTAGTCATAAATTCAAAAGAAAGGAGATGAAATACATCACATCAACTTTCAGGAAACTAAGTTATCCTGAAGGGCTCCTTCTTAAGCTTAGGAATAGAGCGATAAGAATAACAACCAGAAACAGAGAGAATGAAGATCCTTGTACAAACAATGATAGGGAGAAATATATATGTGCACCGCATTCAGATAATGCTTCAATGCTTAACAAGTGCCTATCAAAATCCGGTCTGAAAATAGCGACATCAACAGGAGAGAAAATTGGTGAAATAACGAGGGCTAAAGAGACCAAAGTCATCAATAATAACAGTGTTATATACAGTATACCATGTAGAGGATGTAAGAAAGAATACATAGGAGAAACAGGCAGTGGACTGAACAAAAGGATAATCGAACATAAGAACATAAGAACATAAGAACGCAAGAGTCTACAAGAGGCCGGTAGGCCTGTACAAGGCAGCTTCTGTGACCCTAAGCTCCTGTGTATCTAACCCCACCTAATATCGCTGTCCATGAATTTATCTAGTCTATTTTTGAATGTGACAATTGTATTGGCACTCACCACATGACTGCTAAGCCTATTCCACTCATCCACCACCCTGTTAGTCAACCAATTTTTGCCTATGTCCCTGTTGAATCTGAATTTATCCAGTTTAAACCCATTACTTCGTGTCCTACCCGGTTCTCTTACCAACAAAACCTTATGAATGTCTCCCTTATTAAAGCCCTTCATCCATTTATAAACCTCGATCATGTCTCCACGAACCATTCGCCTTTCTAGAGAATGCAAGTTTAACTGCTCGAGTCTTTCCTCGTATGGCAAGTTTCTCAACCCCTGAATCATCTTAGTCATCCTCCTCTGCACCAATTCTAACATTTTGATATCCATTCTATAGTAAGGTGACCAGAACTGAACCGCATAGTCAAGATGAGGTCTAACTAATGCTAAATATAGTTTGAGGAAGACTTCGGGGCTTCTGTTGCTTACGCTCCTTGAAATAAATCCCAGTACCCTATTAGCTCGATTTCTAGCTTGAATGCATTGTGCCCTTGGACGGAGATCAGAGCTCACTAAGACCCCTAGATCCCTCTCGCACCCAGACCTGCTTATGAGAGTGTCATTTAAGCAATAGTTATGTGAGGGGTTGTTCCTACCTACACTCAGAATACTGCACTTCCCTACATTGAACTCCATCTGCCATTTATCCGCCCAGTCATACAATCTGTTGAGTTCACCTTGGAGAATACTAGCGTCCTGATCCGACTCAATTACTCTACCGATCTTGGTATCATCTGCAAATTTACTAACATCACTACTAATTCCTGTATCTAAGTCATTGATATAAATAATAAACAAAAGTGGACCTAATACCGAACCTTGTGGGACCCCACTCGTAACACATCCCCAGTCAGATATATTTTATATTTTAAATTATAAATTATATTTAAAAACACAAGACGTCAAACTCACTCGTAGTGCATATAGATAGCTGCAACCACCTGCCAAAATGGGAAGCCGCCAAAGAAATTAAGATAGGATTAAAGAAAAGAATGAGAAAGACTATAGAGGCGGCCCTCATAACAACAAGAGAGGTCTCTAATCATAGGGAAGGGTTCGTCAGGTGGGCGGATAATGCCGCTAGATTAGCCCTCAGGTCAGGTACACGGAAAGGATCGTCAGGTGGGCTGATAATACCGCCAGATTAGCCATCACGTCAGGTAAACGGAAAAGGATCGTCAGGTAGGCAATACCCTATGCAGATGCTAAGTAGGGAATTTTGTATGTTGATATAAATAATGTGTTTTCAACCCAGTGGATCAGTTTCTCTGAGGATGGCTTCTTAGCCGAAACGCTAGAAATTAAAGAATCTAAACTCCTCCCTGTGTTTACCCCCCACCAAACCTATATATATATATATATATATATATATATATATATATATATATATATATATATATATATATATATATATATATATATATATATATATATAAAACCAAGGCTAAAAAGCCTTGGTTTAATCACGCTTGTTCTCGTGCTGTCAATGATAGAGAGGTAGCTCACAAAAGGTACCAGAGCCTTCAAACTAATGCTAATTATGAACTTTACATTTCTGCCCGAAATCGTGCCAAATCTATTCTCCGACTAACCAAAAATTCTTTCATTAATAGAAAATGCCAAAACCTTGCTTTCTCTAACTCTTCCCGTGACTTCTGGCATCTAGCCAAAAACATCTCCTCCAACTTCACTTCTTCATCTGTCCCTCCACTCCTCAGTCCTGACGGCAACACTGCCGTCTCATCTATCTCTAAGGCTGAACTCTTCTCTCAAACTTTTTCTAAAAACTCCACTCTGGACGATTCTGGGCATATTCCTCCTACTCATCCCCCCTCTGACTCCTTTATGCCTGTTATAAAGATTCTTCAAAATGATTTTTTCTATGCCCTCTCTGGCCTCAGTCCTCAGAAGGCTTATGGACCTGATGGAGTGCCTCCTATTGTCCTTAAGAACTGTGCCTCCGTGCTGTCACCCTGCCTGGTCAAACTCTTTCGCCTCTGCCTGTCAACATCTACCTTTCCTTCTTGCTGGAAGTATGCCTTCATACAGCCTGTGCCTAAGAAGGGTGACCGCTCCAATCCCTCAAACTACCGTCCAATAGCTTTACTTTCTTGTCTATCTAAAGCTTTTGAATCAATCATTAACCGGAAGATTCAAAAGCACCTTTACACTTCTGACCTTCTATCTGATCGCCAGTATGGGTTCCGCAAGGGGCGTTCAACTGGTGATCTCCTAGCCTTCTTAACTGACTCTTGGTCATCCTCTCTTAGCCGTTTCGGTGAAACTTTTGCTATTGCGCTGGACATATCAAAAGCTTTTGATAGGGTCTGGCACAAATCTTTGCTTTCCAAACTACCCTCCTACGGTTTCTATCCTTCTCTCTGTACCTTTATCTCCAGTTTCCTTTCTGACCGTTCTATTTCTGCCGTGGTAGACGGTCACTGTTCTTCCCCTAAATCTATTAACAGTGGTGTCCCACAGGGTTCTGTCCTATCTCCCACTCTTTTTCTGTTGTTCATTGATGATCTTCTTTCCAAAATGATCTGTCCTATCCATTCCTACGCCGATGATTCCACTCTGCATTACTCAACTTCTTTTAATAGAAGACCCACCCTACAGGAACTTAACGACTCAAGGCTGGAGGCTGCAGAACGCTTAGCCTCAGACCTTACTATTATTTCCGATTGGGGAAGAAGAACCTGGTGTCCTTCAACGCCTCAAAAACACAGTTTCTCCACCTATCCACTCGACACAATCTTCCAAACAACTATCCCCTATTCTTTGACAACACCCAGCTATCACCTTCCTCAACACTAAACATCCTCGGTCTATCCTTAACTCAAAATCTCAACTGGAAACTTCATATCTCATCTCTTACTAAATCAGCTTCCTCGAGGCTGGGCGTTCTGTACCGTCTCCGCCAGTTCTTCTCCCCTGCACAGTTGCTGTCCATATACAGGGGCCTTGTCCGCCCTCGTATGGAGTATGCATCTCATGTGTGAGGGGGCTCCACTCACACAGCTCTTCTGGACAGAGTGGAGGCTAAGGCTCTTCGTCTCATCAGCTCTCCTCCTCATACTGATAGTCTTCTACCTCTTAAATTCCGCCGCAATGTTGCCTCTCTTTCTATCTTCTATCGATATTTCCACGCTGACTGCTCCTCTGAACTTGCTAACTGCATGCCTCCCCCCCTCCCTCGGCCCCGCTGCACTCGACTTTCTACTCATGCTCATCCCTATACTGTCCAAACCCCTTATGCAAGAGTTAACCAGCATCTTCACTCTTTCATCCCTCACGCTGGTAAACTCTGGAACAATCTTCCTTCATCTGTATTTCCTCCTGCCTACGACTTGAAGTCTTTCAAGAGGAGGGTATCAGGACACCTCTCCTCCCGTATTTGATCTTACTTTCGGCCACCTCTGTTGTTTCTTTTTAGGAGCAGCGAGTAGCGGGCTTTTTTATTATTGTTTCTTTTTTGTGCCCTTGAGCTGCCTCCTTTGTTCTAAAAAAAATATATATATATATATATATATATATATATATATATATATATATATATATATATATATATATATATATATATATATATATATATATATATATATACACACACACACACACACAAACACACACCCTGCCTGATCAAACTCTTTCGCCTCTGCCTGTCAACATCTACCTTTCCTTCCTGCTGGAAGTATGCCTTCATACAGCCTGTGTCTAAGAAG
Source organism: Eriocheir sinensis (assembly GCF_024679095.1). Taxonomy (NCBI): domain Eukaryota; kingdom Metazoa; phylum Arthropoda; class Malacostraca; order Decapoda; family Varunidae; genus Eriocheir; species Eriocheir sinensis. Next base: position 58,895 of record NW_026110376.1, on the reverse strand, counting down.
GGTGACCGTTCCAATCCCTCAAACTACCGTCCTATAGCTTTGTTTTCTTGTCTATCTAAAGCTTTTGAATCTATCCTTACCCGAAGATTCAAAAGCACCTTTCCACTTCTGACGTTTTATCTGATCGCCAGTATGGGTTCTGCAAGGGGCGTTCTACTGGTCATCTCCCTACCTTCCTAACTGATTCTTGGTCATCCTCTCTGAGCTGTTTCGGTGAAACCTTTGCTATTGCGCTGGACATCTCAATTGCCTTTGATAGGGTCTGGCACAAATCTTTGCTTTCCAAACTTCCCTCCTACGGTTTCTATCCTTCTCTCTGTACCTTTATCTCCAGTTTCCTCTCTGACCGTTCTATTTCTGCTGTGGTAGACGGTCGCTGTTCTTCCCCTAAACCTATTAATGGTGAAGTTCCGCAGGGCTCTGTCCTATCTCCCTTTCTCTTTCTGTTGTTCATTGATGATCTTCTTTCCAAAACAAACTGTCCTATGCATTCTTACGCCGATGACTCTACTCTGCATTACTCAACTTTTTTTAATAGAAGACCCACCCAACAGGAACTAAATGATTCCAGGCTGGAGGCGGCAGAACGCTTAGCCTCAGACCTTACTATTTTCGACTGAGGCGAGAAGTACTTGGTGTCCTTCAACGTCTCAAAAACACAGTTTCTCCACCTAACTACTCGACACAATCTTCCAAACAACTATCCCCTATTCTTTGACAACACCCAGCTATCACCTTCCTCAACACTAAACATCCTAGGTCTATCCTTTACTCAAAATCTCAACTGGAAACTTCATATCTCTTCTCTTACTAAATCAGCTTCCTCGAGGCTGGGCGTTCTGTACCGTCTCCGCCAGTTCTTCTTCCCCGCATAGTTGCTATCCATTTACAGGAGCCTTGTCCGCCCTCGTATGGAGTATCCATCTCACGTGTGGGGGGGCTCCACTCACACAGCTCTCTTGGACAGAGTGGAGTCTAAGGCTCTTCGTCTCATCAGCTCTCCTCCTTTTACTAATAGTCTTCTACCTCTTAAATTTCGCCGCCATGTTGCCTCTCTCTCTCTTTCTTCTATCGATATTTTCACGCTGACTGCTCTCTCTCTCTCTCTCTCTCTCTCTCTCTCTCTCTCTCTCTCTCTCTCTCTCTCTCTCTCTCTCTCTCTCTCTCTCTCTCTCTCTCTCTCTCTCTCTCTCTCTCTCTCTCTCTCTCTCTCTATCTATATATCTATCTATCTATCTATCTATCTATATATATATATATATATATATATATATATATATATATATATATATATATATATATATATATATATATATATATATATATATATATATATATATTACTCCTATCCTTTCTAAGATTTTTGAGAGGCTTTTGGCTAAACAGCTTTCCATATACTGTGATAAATTCGATCAGTTACCTGATTCTCAGTTCGGATTCCGCAAGGGTTTGGGAACATGTGACGCTCTCTTGACTCTGTCTCATGACCTGCAGTCTTCTTTGGATCGTGGGCATGAGTCTCGAGTTGTTGCTATTGATTTTAGTTCTGCCTTTGAAGTTGTGAATCATAGGGCTCTAATTTATAAACTACAACTCCTTGGTATTGGTGGAAGTCTTCTCAGTATTCTTAAAGAATTTTTAACAAATCGATTACAGTTTGTGGTTGTTGAAGGTGCTGCTCTGCTTCTCTGCCTGTTGTTTCTGGTGTTCCTCAGGACAGTGTCCTTGGACCTTTATATTTAAACATTTTTATTTCTGACTTGGCCATTAACCTCGAAAATAAGCTTATTTCATTCATATGTTGATGATATATCTCTATACTCCTCCGTTCACTCTCCTAGCAACAGGGGTGAAGTTGCTGCATCTCTGAATAGGGACTTGACAATGATCACTGCTTGGTGTCAACTTTGGGGTATGAAGCTTAATGCTAATAAAACGCATTCCATTGTACCTTGTACATTGTACCTTGAATCCACCTCATCCTTGTTTGCATATTTTTGGTGAACAGATCAAGGGGGGGGTCGTAAAATCTCAAATCCCATGTTAAATTCCTTATGTTCTAAGTGTATCTCCTCCCTTATTTATGGGCCGATTTCTTTAATTTAAAGAGCATTTTAATCAAGAAGGATATGAAATTTAAGGCTACTCTCTTTTGGTTTTATACAATAGTAAAAAATATTTTTTGAAGTTCGATGAAATAATACAAAATCTTTTGACATATAAATATTTCTCAAAAAATAAAATCAACTTCAAAGAATAGTTTCGAGAGAAGCCTTTATTCCTTACACATACTTTCATAAGCTGCAGTGGAAGATATGTATATAACAAGAAGTGCAAAGGAGGAGATATTTTTTAAAGTGCAAAATCATGTTTTTGAGATATCAAGCGATGAAGTTTAAATATTTTTTAATTTTACCTATTCCACCTAGGGACTTGATATCTACAGGATATATACATCAGGATATGAAGAAAAAAGCAGACATGGTTTCCCTTACTTACTTTCATTGATTGTGTTAACAGGCTGCTTTGTTTACCGAAGGTTACGTCATTTTTACAGGGTCATAAATCCATGTACTCGAATTTTACCATATTTCGCCATATTTCAAAGTAAAAACCAGTGTTCTACTGTGTAAAATCAATAAAATATAATGAAAAAGGACAATTGAGGCGGATACATAGAGTATTTTGTTGGATTTATGAAAAAAATATTGTTATGGATAAATATAAAAATCTAATAGTGAGTGCTAGAATTTTCCATTTTTTTAGCCAGTGATGAGAGAGAACCTAAGAGTCTCATGACAGCCCAATAAAAAAATCCTATAATTAAAAAGGGGAGAAAACATGGATTGTAGCCCGTAGCGCCGCGCGGAAACTCATTGCAGCACGTTGCATTGCATGTTGCATACCACTGTATTATTTTTTCATCAGATTCATTCATATACCAAAAGAAAGATGAAAATTCACAGAATTTTATAAGCCAAAAATAACAAAAAATATCTTTTTCAGGCCGACCATGTACAACCCCACCTTAAACCTGCTGAGGTCTCATGGTACACTATTTTGACGCAGCATCTGCACAAAACAAGTTATTACAGGCGACTTATTTTTTTCAAAGTTTTCAAATAAATAGTTTTTTGCAAAATTGTTTCATTATCCCCCAATACCTTATAAAACAATGTTTGAAGTGTAGGATGCAAGAAACTAGACTCCTCTAGGTAGTTTAGTTCCAAAGATATAGCCCTTTAAACGTTTGTCACAATTATGACTCATGATACCAATACCGCAAAAAAATCTTATGATTCCTCAGCAGGGTTAAGGTTAAGAATGTCTCTTGTATTCATTTGTTGGGAGTCACTCTGGGTTCTAAACTGACATTTGAGAAGCACCTCCGTTCCATAGTCTTCCAATAAGGCTTACTTCGTAAGTGCTTCAAAATATTTGCTTGTGACTCAACTGTAATCAAATCTTTTTATGCATTCATTTTGCCCCACTTTGAGTATTGTGCTCCTGTTTGGATGTCTGCTGCCAGTTGGCATTTAAAGTTACTTGACAGAGCTATCAATTCAATTAAATTTATTTCTCCGGCACTTGTTCTTGATCTTCATCATCGGCGTCAAGTTGGTGCCCTTAGCATTTCATTTAAAGTTTTTACGAATAATCGACATCCCTTACACAATGCTTTGCCTGATCCTTTTACTCCTGCCCGGGTCACGAGGTTTGTTCTTAGTCAAAATGATCTTGCTTTTAATCCTATAATTTTTTGTACGACATTATTCTCACAATGTTTTTCTTTCGTCGTTGACAAATTTATGGAATCAGTTACCCAATGAGATTGTCCTTTCTGCAGACATTTCTACATTTGTCTCGTGTGAATGTCTTTTTGAAACAGTAATTTTATTTTTCCTCCATTTGGCTTTGACTGGCCAGTCTCTTAACTATTCGTTGCCTTTGCTTCACTCTAGTACCTCTTGTGTAATTCAACTTATTGTATCTGCACCCTGGAAGGAGGCTTTGGTTGCTTATCATAATATTAATAATGATAATAATAATATATATATATATATATATATATATATATATATATATATAATATATATATATATATATAGATATATATATAATATATATATATATATATATATATATATATATGGTACCTCGTGATTCGAACGCCTTTCAATTCGAACAATTCCCATTTCGAACACAAGGGTAGGCGGTGGCTGAATGGATAGCAAGACTGCCCCGCGTTCAGGTCCGGGAGGGCAGTATGAGCCAATGCAGGATGGCGCCACTATAAACACTTGCCTGCGCCAGAACGGGCTGGGCCGACCATCAGGCCCCACCGGGAAGAAGCCTTGGACCGACCATCAGGAATTCAGGATCCACCGGGAAGAAGCTTACCGGCGCAATAGGCTACGACGTAAAAAAAAAAAAAAAAAAAAAAAAAATTATCAAACAAAGTTTGTCCTCCAATTCGAATGTGCGTCGCAACTCGGTCACAAACAAACGGCTGCAGACGAAGCCACCAGTGTAGCCAGGTCGGTGAATGTGATCCCGCGGACTCCAGCCTCAAAAACCGCCAACCCGCGACTGCCATTTTATTCCGCTCACTCCCTTGAAAAATAGCCCAATTGCGCGGGATAACGATGTGTGTAACACTAGTATTTACCACTACTTCATGTAAAATGACACCGGTCATTAAGAAAATCAAGTGACTTAATGCCTGTACCTAAACAAACTAGTGGATGGCTGTACATCAAACCTGACAACACGCGCAAGACACGCTATGTTTCCTTAGTAGACAAGGATCATTGAGGTAAGACAGACCTTCTTCATAAAACTGTTTAACTTTGTTTGATTGATAAACAAACAATTTATGGATAACACTGAAGAGATATTGAAAAGATTGGTCATTATTCTATATTTACAAGTGCCTGTTTTTCCATTTTGCACTTATCTTTTAACATTCTTACTTTACATACGAGTTCAACAAACACTGAAGCACATTCAAGTTTGAAATTTCACACTTCCTTAAGTTTTAAAATACACTAGAATTTTACAACTAGACTTATGATGAAGAATAATAATAAAGAAATATGATGCATGAACTTTATACCCGTTACCCCTCTGAATGTTGATGTCTCTGCCATGTTTGTTTACATCTCAAAGCAGTGCCGTCGAGTCTATGGGCCGCTTTCACAGTCGTTTTGTTTGTTTTGATCGTTACCAATGGCGGCGATCGCCGCTATAGAATTTCCACTTAAAACTGGGCGATGGGGTAGTGGCGGCTGCTGGGTTAGCCTAGCCCCGCACCTTGCCACACACTCAACACCTCTCGTTTCCTCTGCAGCCGCCACTACCCCATAGGCTAGTTTCACGTGGAAAACTATAGCGTCGATCGGCGCCATTGGTAACGATCAAGACAAACAAAACGACTGTGAAAGCGGCCCTATAAGACAGACCAATTCTGGTAGGTCCCAGCAAATATTAAGTGTTTTAAATGTATTTATTTGAGTGATCTGGCCACAAGGCACAACATAAACCCATAAAAATGTAAAAGAAATATGAGGATTTGGGGGCCTGGAACGGATTATTTTTTCCTACATTAATTTCAATGGGATAAATTGCTTCCTAATTCGGACATTCACAATTCAAACAGGCCAAATGAACCAATTAAGTTCGAATCACGAGGTATATACATATATATATATATATATATATATATATATATATATATATATATATATATATATATATATATATATATATATATATATATATATATATATATATATATCGAGCCAGGCGCAAGGTTAAGGCATCGAGCCAGGCGGACCAGTGTAAAAGGTATGAATGCAGAAACGAATACTTGTTTCTTGCCTGGTATCGACTCCCTAACCATTATATGTCTGTTTCCAGTACATTATTTGTCGGGAGGGGAGCCGCGTCCCACTTAAAAAGGAATAGGTGACAGCAGGTTTGTGACAATCAGCGGGGTGTGTTGTCAGGCAAGAAACAAGTATTCGTTTCTGCATTCATACCTTTTACACTGGTCCGCCTGGCTCGATGCCTTAACCTTGCCTCGAATCGAGGTGTGGTATCGACTCCCTAACCATTATATGTCTGTTTTCAGTACATTATCAGTACATATATATATATATATATATATATATATATATATATATATATATATATATATATATATATATATATATATATGTGTGTGTGTGTGTGTTTTGCAAAGAAAATAAACTCAGCATTTATATGAATGTCATGTACCTGAAAGATGTTGATTGTTAAACTATAACTCCTACTACATCAAATCAACCAATCAATACAAACTGATATTATTCTTTTTATTACGTTCACACACAGTCACACCTGAGGTAAGACACACCTGAGTTGCTGGATGCCTCTTCTGTCAACCCTTCATCAGCAATATATAAGTTGAGAGTTGGATCTTGTTCACTTAAGATGAGGATGATGTTTGATATTACGTCTCCCCTGCAGTGGAGTTCCTGTTGCCTGGACAACAAAAGCATGCGTCAGAGATATGCTGGGAAAAAAAACCTTCCTATGACATGATAAAGAAAAAACACAGCATTATTAATGTGAAACTGAATTATCAGCCATTATACCTCTATCCTCAGTAGCTCAATTAATTAATTACGGGGGGCATAAGCCAGGGGACGCATTGCCTCGCCCACCCTGCAATACCAGTAGCAGTAATTGACCCATGAGTGTGCACGACCGTGGGGTGAGGTGTCCTGAAGGGCCTGGGTTCAAGTCCCGCCCGTAGCTACAAGCAGACAATTTTCAACCATCGGCGAGGGGCGTAATAACACTACCCGCATGTTGTCCGGATGACGAGCTATCAACCCTCCCTAAGAGGATAAAAAATAAGCATCGGGGACAGCATGAGCCAAACAAGATGGTGCTACTATAAATCACTTGCCTGCGCGATAACAGGCTGGGGGTGACCTGCAGGCCCCATGAAGAAAGTCTACCGTGCGGCGGTGTGGTGTGACATGTGTGTGACATCCCGGTATCGTGAGACATCCCATCCTGAATACATACATGAATTTCGACACAGTACCGTGTCTTTTGTCAACTGCTTGTCGGGATCTGTCCCACTCAAGTTTATTTACATTATTTTAAAAGGAAATGATGACGTATGTATGTATATAATTAGGATATCAACAATCACTCTTCTTCTTTTTCTTGTGACCTGTTCCGCTTTGCATTACTTTTTCGGTCCTCCTTGGTACTTTTTTTACACTTAGATGCTTAACTTAGTTACTCTGTGATAGTAAAGATTGGGCTCTGCGATGTGAGGTCCAGGATGGGATGTCTCACGATACGGGATGGCAGACGACACAACACAGCTATTAGACCGAACATGAAAATAATAATAATGATAAAAAAAAAACGTCCTCTATTTCCTGGAACCTTTCACTGCCTCCTACAGCCTCCCCTCTGCGACAAATTAATATCATTTACACATCTTATTCCCTCCGCGATGATGAATTCTTATGCGAGTGTTGTATCAAATAATGTACAGATAAATGTAAGTGTGAAATAATCTTTGGCCATTTTTACCTCTTCTCTATCCCTTCACGTCACAAAGTATAAGTGATCGTTGAGGTACACTGACCGACAACTGAGCAGTGGCTGTGAGAAGAGGTGTGGGGTGTCTCTCCTTGTCCTGGGTGTCCGGGCGAGTGGCTGACGCTCCAGTGCAACGCCGACTGCACACCACCTCAACACTGCTCAAACGGGGGTGGGGGTGGGGTGGGGGATTATTATATTGCATTCCCCCCTTTCCCCTCTCTCTCTCTCTCTCTCTCTCTCTCTCTCTCTCTCTCTCTCTCTCTCTCTCTCTCTCTCTCTCAATGAAAATAGCTGCTATACACCACCATACACAAGAACATAAATTAGTGAGCCAACAAGACTCCAAAACTCATCCCTGACACTCATCTGTAATGGTCCGGGACGCGTGTAAGGACTTCGAAGGACTTGAGCCGCGGCCACTTCTCGGGATTGGCGCTAAAAAAGTCCGCTTCGTGGCTCCAAAAATCCTGAAGACATATATTTCTCACGTGCTTTACGCAGTGCCTCGACATTGCTCAAAGACTTCGAAATGCTTATGTGGCTTCCCTTCTCCCAATTTTATCAGTCGCTTTGTGCTTCGAATTTTTTCTAAGTGTATACACGTCTTACATTTTTAATGATTGCACAACTTGAAGAAACACCTCTTCGAAAATGCAAAGCATCCACTTTGGTGAAGGCCTCGGGAGTCATTATTCCCGTTTCGGGTCACTACACCTCATCTACAGGTCCATCAAACCTCTCTCTACAACAACCAATAACCAAACAACTGTAAAGTTCCCTCCACTCGTATACACTACAATTTAGGCTCTGAAGGGAGAAGAGCAGATACGGATTTACGAACAGGGTAGTGGATGAGCGGCGGAAACTTTGTAGTTGTGTGCAATGTGTGGTTATCGATTGAAGCAATGTAAGGTTGGAGGGATCTGTATATAAGGACTCATTACACCCTCTATCGACTATTTAACCCGAGAACGTCGACAGACCCTTTTCTGGGCTTTCACGAGTCGTGGCTGTGGTACGGTGGACCCTAAAAAGGGCTCACCATAAAACCCATAATTCGAGCTAGTTGTAGGCGGTGGTGGCATAGCGCAACCCACCATACATGCCCTGGGTCACAGTGGTGGGTGAGTGATCTTGAGTTGGGCTTTTTTGTCATAGGTGGTGCTGTAAGGTCATGGCAGATTGAATTAGCTATTCACACAGTAATCACTTGTCAAATTCTCTGAAGTAAACAACAAGCGACTCTCGGCTAGATGCCACGCGTCACAAGACTGTTTATTTTGTAACAAACACCACCTAAAAAGAATTGAGTTTGAGTAAAAGTAAATATTTTTAACAGCTTTATGTTTATCAGAAGAGTACTCTGATGTACGTTCCATGCTCTTTTCTTAGTCTCAAAATGCTGTGTAATTTGCCGTTTCTCGGCCACTTCTCGGCTTTCCCATGGCCGAAGCCCACGGGTTAAGGTCGTTTAGGAAGCAACGCACATTATTCCTTTCTGAAGTTAAATATGTCTACATCTTTCTTCGTTCAGAAAGTTGCTATCTCATGAATAATGTATATTCATTCTTCTCTACATATATTCTAATGAGTTATCCATATCAGGCAAACCAACCAACACAGTCTAGTATTGGAAACGTCTCACTAATGCTACTTGTTGCTTGGTAGGAGCTTCTACACTTGTTAGAAATACCAGATGGCACACTTACCCAACACGATGAGACTCAGAGGTACAAGGTGGCCGCTCATTGTGATATCCTGGAAATGGGGATTTTAATTATAAATCACTTCTCAGTTATATAGATTTCAAGAATAGTGACAACTATAATGACAATGACACCTGTTTATATCTTAACACTTCTATGTGCGGCTACTGCACAAACAGCACACGGAGAACACTGAAACAATCTCAGGGAGCTTCTATCCTATCACTGTCTTGTCTGTAGCCACTCGAAATGGAATGAAACAATGATTTGTCTTTAGTTTAAAAAATGATCTGATGTTCCCTATGAAAGGGAGAGGAATAAAGATGGCAGATTTAAGACATAATGACTGCCTGAATCTTCCATTAAGCCATGATTAAGCCATTTTTCCAACAGTCGATCAACACTGATTGACGCATGTAAGTGCCTAAAAAGATGGTTTGATGATCCAGGGGCGTAGCCAGGGGGGGCACAGGGGACACGTGCCCCCCCCTTCAGGAACTCCTTTTTTGTGGGTTTGTTGGAAGTTCTCGCGAATGACATGCCGTGCATGGCTGTGACCGCCCAAATAGTGTAGATCAGTGGTTCTTAACCTGGGGGTCGTGACCCCCTGGAGGGTCATTTGGGGTTTCTCGAGGGGTCGCGGAGGGTTTGGGAGAAAATAATTTATTTCATTTATGTGAAGCGGCCAGCTGCTGAAAACATCAACCACAATCAGTCAGTCAGTCTGATCATAGCTACGGGGGGGGTTGGGGGGGGCTCTGTATGTGCTCCGCTCCTGGCTGTGACTCCCAAGGCGCAGCAGTTGCACCAAAGTTTTGAGTCATGAAAGTATGAGGCCAAGCAAACTGAAGGATCATTTTGAGTCATACCATAGCCAACTGGCGGACAAAAGCTTGGACTACTTCAAGCGAAAAGAAGCTGCTCTGAAGGCCAGTCGCATCGATTCCACTGGTCAGTTGGCTCGTCAGAACAAAGCAGCGCGCTGGAGGCTTCGTACATAATTGCTCTAAAAAATCGCGCAGACCAAGAAGCCTCATACTATTGGTGAAAATCTGATTAAGCCTTGCATTCTGGAAACAACGAAGGTGATTCATGTAGAACAACAGGCACACAAGTTGAGGGCAATTTCCCTTTTGAATGATACAGTCAAAAGTAGGATCTCAGACATGAGTGAGGATATTCTCCTGCAAGTGGTGAGTGCTGTGAAGAGTAGTCCTGTTTATTCCTTGCAACTGGATGAGTCGACAGATGTTGCCTCATGTTCCCAACTTATTGTTTATGTTCGCTACCTTGACAAGGAAGGTATGAAGGATGAGTATTTGTACTCTGAGCCAGTGGCCACAGCAACTCGTGGAGAAGATACTTTGAAAATCCTAGAAGCCTTTCTCCTTATTAAACATGGGCTGAGTTGGGAAGCACTTGTCGGTCTGTGTACAGATGGGGCTCCTTCCATGATTCGAGAAGAATGTCGCTCCGCATGTCTCCTTCACTAATTGCATGATTCATCTTTACACTTTGGCGATGAAGACTATCCCACCTGGACTTCAAGAAGTACTCACAGACGTTGTGAAGATTGTGAACCATATCCGAGGGAGCGGAACAACTTCAAGGATTTTTAAAGTGCTTTATGAAGAAATGGGCTCTGACTTCTCTGTTCTCCTGTTTCACACGGAGGTACGTTGGCTCTCACGTGGCAAAGTTCTGAATCGCGTGGTGCAACTTCGAGAGGAAATAACGATGCTGTTGCAAGAAGGTCGTACCTCGAAAGAAAATCTTCACGAAATGATGCAAGATGACTGTTTCGTAACAAAGGTTGCCTTCTTGACTGATTTATTCTCTGACGTGAATTCCCTGAATATTTCACTCCAAGGAAACCTTGCAATGCTGCACACAGCTCGTGACAAAGTGGCAGTATTCAAGTGTAAGATTCAACTTTACGTGAAAAGAGTTCAGGACAGTGACACAACTTTCTTCCCTCATATGACAACTATCCTAGATTCTATGGCAGAAGCTGAATGTAGTTTCCGTGAGGAGATCTCAGCTCATCTTCTGGCAGTGAATGACGCCATCGAAAGATACTTTCCAGGACTGGATGACCGCTGTGCTGATGCGTGGATCTCCAGACCTTTCTCAGTGAAGGACAGTGCCATCTGTGATACTGATATTGCTGCGAAGGTAGAATTTCTTCAAATTCGTGAGGATACTCAGTTGAAAGTCGATTTTTCTGAACAAGAGACTCCGACATTTTGGGTGACACTGAATGACGACTATCCTCTTCTTTCGGTGCGTGCACTGACCATGCTGGACCTCGACCTATCGCTGCGAGGCTGGATTCTCGTCAATGATGGCACTGAAAACGAAGGCACGCAGTAGACTTGTGACTGACTGCGACATGAGGTGTTGCCTGTTGAGTATTGCTCCTCGTTTTGATGTACTTATGGCTGCAAAACAATGACGTCAATCCTCCCACTGATTGAATAAGTAGGTTTTATTGTATGTGCATTAGTTCCATGGATTTTGAAATAGCACTTGTAGGGGATATGTGGCATTTTTCAAGGTCTTTTATTTGTAATATTTACTATAAATCAGGATCTTCATATAGTTTTGTTTTATCTTACCTTTACACAAAGGTGACCATTACAAAATTTATTATAGGGGTCATGGCAATACCCTGGAGAGTCTCAGGGGGTCATACGATGAAAAAGGTTAAGAACCACTGGTGTAAATCCTTATCAGTATTGAGACAGACTGGTAAAGATTGTGCCCCCCCATAACTGAAATCCTGGCTACGCCCCTGTGATGATCCCTCTCCAGGAAAAGTTAGTGTAATATAAGTAAAACAAGACAAACTGTTCCGGAGTCTACCATTAACTGAGGAAAAGTCGTGCGATAAGAAGCACAGGAGACAAAAAATAACGATACATGAGACTAAATCCTAAAAAAGTAAAGGAATGATAAATGCAGGATAAAGGAATGTGAGGAGAGGAGGCCATTTGGGACCCCTTTGAGGGTGGGAGGGGCGCCTGGAAGCCTGCAACTGACGTCTGAGGAACGTGGTGAGGCGCAAGCAGCCAGAGAAAATGGTGAACTCCTCTCCTCGCACTTCATTCATCATTAAATATCGACGAAGGTTACTTAGTCAGCTTTAGAACAGGTAAGCATTAGAAGAAAAAAAACTGACATGGGAATCTTCAACTTACAGGAAAAAAAAATGTAACCATGAGTGTTAAACAGAGAGAGAGAGAGAGAGAGAGAGAGAGAGAGAGAGAGAGAGAGAGAGAGAGAGAGAGAGAGAGAGAGAGAGAGAGAGCACTTACGGCTATACAGTCAACCCCAGCCGGCGTGGACGAACCCTGGAGAGGGATCGAGGGACCACGACTCGCCGCGGCGTCTTTTATAGGGCAGATCTAGGCACAGTGGCGACCAGTGGCAACCCTGGTGGGCATGCGGTGTTCGGAGCGGCCGTGAAGTAGACACGTGACCAATGTGAATTATTAAGTCCCGTGCATATTTGCTGTTGCATTAGTGTTGAGGTCATCGCTTATGATTATCATCCTCCGGACATGAGTATCTCCATATTTACGAGGCAGAGGAGTGTCACTCTCAAATTCGCGATTTTTCGTTTTCTGTTAAGGCTCCTTTCCTAGCGTCACCACCAGAGGTCATGCAACAAGATACATTCCTGAAAGGTGAGTTTGCAGCGAATCATCAAGTTAAGTCATTTGATTAATCCTGAAGAGAGAGTTTGCAGATAATCATAAAGTCAACTAATCCTGAAGGGGAGGTTTCCACTTGGGCGTTTCCAGTGTTAAATGGCTTGTCTTCTTTTCAATTCTCGTCCCTTATTTCTTAACCGATTTGCTTCATTCAAAAAGCATTTTATTCAGGAAGGATGAGGGGAGAAGGTGGAGTCATTTATTGTTAATAAAAAAGGAATTTTTCTGTGTGTTCGATGAAAAAAAATAATAATAATAAGACAACTATTTTCTAAAATCAAAATGAACTTCAAAGAAAATCTAGCAGACTCTCAATTGTTCCTTTTGTATTGTTTCATAACCCTGAAGCATTGAAACTAGTATAACAGTAAATGCCTATAGTCCTACCAAATTGTCGAGTCCGTTTGGGCGGAGGATCCCGCGGATCCATTTATCCCCTCTGCTCTGCCACACAGTCCTAACACCTATTTTTTTCCTATCATATGCTACCTTTACCTTACATATGAGAGGAAGAGATAGGTGTTGGGACTGTGTGGCAGAGCAGAGTGGAGAAATGGACCTGCGGGAGCCTCCGCCCAAACGGACTCGACAATTTGGTTTCACTATCGGAGGAGATATTTTTTAAAGTGCAAAATCATGGTTTTGAGATACCAAGCGATGAAGTTTAAATATTTTTTTTAATTTTACCTATTTCACCTAGGGACTTGAAATCCACTGGATATATATATCAGGATATGAAGAAAAAGCAGACATGATTTCCCTTATTTATTTCATTGATTGTGTAAACAGGATGCTTTGTTTACCCAAGGTTTAAGTCTTTTTTACGGGGTCATAAATCTAATACTCGAATTTTACCATATTTCGCCGTATTTCAAAGTAAAATCCAATGTTCTACTGTGTAATATCATTAAAATATAATTAAAAAAGACATATGAAGCGGATACATAGAGTATTTTATTGGATTTATGAAAATAATGTGATATAAATCGATTTTTCACGAATACGAAAAATATTAGTGACTGCTAAAATTTCCCATTTTCTTAGCCAGTGGTGAGAGAGAACCTAAGAGTTTCATGACAAACCAAGAAAAAAAAATCCTAAAATTAAGAAGGGGTGAAAAATTGGATTGCAGCCCGTAGCGCCGCGCGGAAGCTCATTCCAACACGTTGTGATGCATGTTGCATACCACTGTATTATTTTTTCATTAGATTCATTCATATACCAAAAGAATGAGAGAAAAAACCACAGAATTTTATAAGCCAAAAATAAAATTTAAAAAATGAGTTTTTTCATGACTCCAAGTGGAAACCTCCCCTTAAGTGAGGTAGGCGAAGGTTCCCATCTCAATAACAGCAGCATTCATAATCATCGGTACAAGGTCCTCATGTAGTGGTGACCATACACGATCTAATCAAGAGCACCAGCTATCCCAATATTCTATAGATGTAGCTCCCCCCTTTGCTAGGAACCTTACCTGAGGAGGGCGGAACTTTTTGTAGCCCTCTGCTTGAGCCTACTGCCCTGAAATAGAAGGACGAATACATGGAGCATACTGTCACTCCATCCTAATTGATACGTTTTTTGATTTGCTGGGTGTATACTTTCACGTTGTGTAAACATACAAGTAGGAAAAAGAGTAGTAACAAATGTACGGAAGTGGGGGTAATTGGAAGTGGGGGGGACTGGAAGTGGGGGTTGGGGGGGTCAGCGGGGGGGTTACGGAAGAGGGGGTATCTAGACCCCCCCCTACCCCCCCCTACCCACATCTATTTTACCTTTTCACCAACCCCCCCCCCTACCCCTACCCCCACCCCTTACACCCCCCCCCCCCAAAAAAAAAATGTTCACTATTTCACATGTCCTAACCCCCCCCCCCCCGCTCGGGCGAGCGTACGGAAGCGGGGGGGTGACGGGAGCGGGGGTAGGTCGGTCAGCGGGGGGGGGTGACGGAAGAAAGGGTGGTCAGCGGGGGTGACGGAGTGGGGGTAAGACGGTCAGAGGGCCGTCAGCGGGGGGGTGACGGAAGTGGGGGGCATGCACAAAGTGAGGGTAATTGCTATTGTTGTTGTTGTTGTTGTTGTTCTTGTTGTATACACACACACACACACACACACACACACACACACACACACACATATTCTGTGCTATATAAGCATCATACTTTAATAATTACCATCATTAATAGAGTTTCCGCTATGACTGAGACATATTCAGAGAACCTTCTCGATATTTTCCAATACCCTGCGCGCATAATAGTTGCAGGATATAGCAACTCTGGAAAATCGGAACTTGTACAGCAGCTTATTCTGAAGTATCATGAAAAGTTCAAAAAAATTGTCATATGTGGCTTAACGTCTCATCCTCTTCAAAGAAATAAAGAAATAGGACCTAAAGTTATAGTGTCATCTGAAATAATTGATCCAATTGCCAACGAGGATACGTTTGATCAGAGAGGGACATTGTATGTACTTGACGATATTTTCATTGATGCTGTAAGGAACAAAATTGTGGTTGATGCTTTTACTCGCGGACGGCACAACAATATTTCATGCATATTTATCACTCAAAATCTATATATTGGTGGAAAGCATGCAAGGAATATTAGTCTGAACTGTTCTCATTTCCTCTTGTTAAGACAGCGCGATTTATCTCAAATTCACACTCTGGGCAGACAAATATTCGGGAAAGAGAAGGCAAACCAGTTTGTAGATATATATAAATATGCTGTATATTCACGTCCTTATGGATATCTTCTTGTTGATTTGGGTATAAATACTCCTGAGTCCCTACAGTTTCGCTCAAACATTGTTGGAGAACCCCCAGGTGAACGCGTATTCCAATGGTGAACTCCAGGAAGAAGGAACTCTTACACGCACTATACTCCCAACATAACGAACCCTATGGTTTAAGCTCTCAGGCGAAATTATGGGAGAAAGCAAAAAGTATAAATCCGGCAATAACACGTGATGACGTATTCAACTTTTTGAGAAGCAATAAAACATATACATTGCATAAGCTACAGACTAAAAAATTTCCCCGGCAAAAGATAATAGCCTCAAAACCCAAAGTAATCATGGCTGCCGATTTAGCAGACGTGAGACATATAAGAAAGGAAAATAATAACATAGGCTACTTGTTAGTATGCATAGACGTGTTTTCTAGGTATATGCAAGTTGTCCCGTGTCGGAATAAAGATGCAAATACTATGCTCGTGGCCTTTAAACAAGTGGTGGAAAATAAAGATTCTGAAGGCTTACGAAGATTAAACACCGACTTGGGCACAGAATTCTGGAATCGAAAAGTAAGAAACTATTTATGTTCCCGGGGCATTAAGCTATACAGTGTGTACTCAAGTGAGATCAAAGCAGCCTTGGCAGAGCGGGCCATTCGTACACTTAAAGCACGCATCTACAAGTTCATCACGTCTCAAAATTCTTCAAGATATATTGATCAGCTGCAAAACATGGTCAGTGCCTACAACCGCTCGCCCCATTCTGGACTGAAGAACAAACAAACTCCCATTGATATTCATAACTTAAAAAACCCATCTGCAATCAAACGGCAATTCCACGCAATGTATAAAAACCCGAAGCAACCAGCGTCTTCCATCAGTTCTCGACTGGCAGTTGGGGAAATAGTTCGCCTTGTTGGAAGTGCTCGTTCCTCTGTATTCCATAAAGGATACACGCAGCAAAATACTCACGAGCTCTTTCGCATAAAATCAATTAAACACAAGAATCGCCCAAGAACTTATCTCTTAGAAGATTTGTCTGGAGAACCAATACAGGGGATATTCTACGCGCCAGAGCTCGTCTTAAGCGCTCTGCCTGAGACATACGATATTAAAATACTGCGTTCACGAAAAAATAAAGGAAAAAAGCAGTATTTTGTATCGTGGTTGGGATACCCTGCTTCATTCAACAGCTGGATTGACGGTGGCCGGTCAACTCAACCCTTGACCAACTCAACCCCGGTTAACTCAACCCCGGTCAGTTCAACCTCGGTCATCTCAACCCCGGTCAACTCAACCCCGGTCAACTCAACCTATGACCAACTCAACCAATGGTCAACTCAACCCCGGTCAATTCAACCCCGGTCAACTCAACCCCGGTCAATTCAACCCCGGTCAACTCAACCCCGGTCAGTTCAACCCCGGTCAACTCAACCCCGGTCAACTCAACCTTGGTCAATTCAACCCCGGTCAACTCAACCCCGGTCCCGGTTAACTCAACCCCGGTCAGTTCAACCTCGGTCATCTCAACCCCGGTCAACTCAACCCCGGTCAACTCAACCTATGACCAACTCAACCAATGGTCAATTCAACCCCGGTCAACTCAACCCCGGTCAACTCAACCCCGGTCAATTCAACCCCGGTCAGTTCAACCCCGGTCAACTCAACCCCGGTCAACTCAAACTTGAAGGTGGGGCTGGAGGTAGAGAGACATGACGTGGACACGTACACTCACCTGCAGTCTTCACCCATTTCCATAGGAACCCGGGCGAAGCCGGGTATCATTGCTAGTAATGATAATAAAAATATATGAAAATAACCCGACAGTTTAGTAGTAAATAAACATTACAGCACACATATTCGTCTTCGACTCTTCAGCTCTCAAATATTTTCATCGTATCAAATTTTCAAGCTCAATTCTGAAATCTGCATGCTTTTCTGCTTCGTTGGTAGACTAAGTATCAAAACGATAACACTTAGTGATGAACATGAAGGATGTTGCCGCGAAACCGTCAAATCCGAAGGCGGATTGACTGGTTGAATTGACCGGGGTTGATTTCACCGGGGTTGAGTTGACCAGGGTTGAATTGACCGGGGTTGAATTGACCGGGGTTGACCGTTGAATTGACCGGGGTTGAATTGACCGGGGTTGAGTTGACCGGGTTGAGTTGACCGGGGATGAATTGACCGGGGTTGAGTTGACCGGGGTTGAATTGACCGGGGTTGACTGGGGTTGAGTTGACCGGGGTTGAGATGACCGGGGTTGAAATGACCCGGGTTGAGTTGACCGGGGTTGAAATGACCGGGGTTGAGTTGACTGTTGAGTTGACCGGGGTTGAGTTGACCAGGGTTGTATTTACCATAGGATCAGTTAGTCATGGGTTGAGTTGACCGAGGTTGAGTTGACCGGGGTTGAGATGACCGAGGTTGAACGGACCAGGGTTGAGTTGACCGGGGTTGAACTGACCAAAGGTTGAATTGACATGGAACCTTTCCAGGTTCCATGTCAATTCAACCTTTGGCAAGTTGACCAGGGTTGAATTGACCATAGGTTGAGTTAGTCATGGGTTGAGTTGACCGAGGTTGAGTTGACCGGGGTTGAGATGACCGAGGTTGAACGGACCAGGGTTGAGTTGACCGGGGTTGAACTGACCAAAGGTTGAATTGACATGGAACCTGTAAAACTATCACCAGCATCACAAAACAGTCTCTGGAATTCCTAGCAACTTCTATGAATCTTTTTGAAAAGGCGAAATGAGGTGTCGATACGTTTAGGAATATGGGCTTTTACACCCATATTTGATAAGAACATTAGAACGTAAGGAAACAGCAAGAGGTCGGTAGGCAGCTCTTGCAAACCTAACGGTCCTAATCCCACCTAACATCACTATCAATGAAGTTATCTAATCAATATTTTAATGCGTTTATCGTATTGGCGTTTACAATATGACTTCTCAGCCTGTTCCACTCATCCAACACTCATGGCTTTTGTAGAGGTTAGTGGTATTTCTACGGTAGTTTTATAAGCCTGGTGATAGTTTAACAAGGCTTCTGCACCATGAACGTGGAAAGAGCTCATGAGAACCCGACTAATCTCCTTTGTGGCCTTGGAACAAAAGTTATTGTGGGAGCCAAAACCATCTGAGAATACGGGCCTTGGACACTTCGGGGCTTACACACTCACGTCAAATAAGGCTTTTGTATTTCCAAGGGTAGTTTTATGAGCCTGGTGATAGTTTGACATGACTTCTGCGCCATGAGCGTGGAAAGCACTCATGAGAACACGATTAATCTCCTTTGTGAGCTTTGGAAATAGTTGTTACGAGGACCGAAAGCATCTGAGAATCCAGGCCTACGTAGAGGTTGTGTTAGTATTTCCAGGGGTGGTTTTAGGAGCGCAGTAATAGTTTGACAAGGCTTCTGCACCATGAACGCAAATAAACACTCATGAGAACACGACCAATCTCCTTTCTGGCCTTGGAGAATAGTTACTGTGACAGCCGGAAGCGTCTGAGAATACGGACCTAATAGCTACACGAACAAGCTCGCCCCCACAACCTACGTATACAGTTTGTCGGCCCGAGCTTAAGATTCAAATTAACCCGCGACTCTTGAGCACCTCGGCAACGAACGTGTTTCATTAGCAGGCGCAGCAATGACGGGTGCCGCAGTATTTCCGTGGATGGTTGTTATTGTCGCGCCCTGTGCCCATTACACACATAGCCAGGAATTTAAAACCTAATCAGAATACACGCAAAATTTCCTTCATAATGGCCAGCTAAAGGAAAGGGAACTTGGGAGACACAGACAGGGTGACGTGGAGATCGGCCTGTGGAATAAGACGACGAGGGAAAGAAGGAAAGGAGTTTAGTTATAATAGAGACAAAGTTCTATTATATCCTTCCACACATAATATGGCAGGGAGGAAGTTGATAGCTGTCGCAAGTACCGAAAGAAGCCAACTCAATGAATACGACATAACACAGACTTGGGAAGGTCATATGGTGCGTAGAACAGATAACAATTGGGCAAGAAAAATAACACAATGGCAACCCAGGAAAACTTTACCTTTATGCTGATTAGATATTACGGGATGGGGGCTTAAGTGCTCCTTCTGTAACTCTCTTCGCCTTCCTCCATGACCCAGCCTCTTCCTCCAGCCGTAAGCTTCCTCTTTCCTCCACACGGAAGCATAAAGTAGGAATGTAATCTGCCTTTATTGTGATTAGGTATTACGGGATGGTGGTTTAAGTGCTCCTCCTCCCTTCTCTTCGCCTTCCTCCATGATCCAGCCTCTTCCTCCAACCGTAAGCTTCCTCTTGCCTCCACACGGAAGCATAAAGTAAGAATGTAATCTGCCTTTATTGTGATTAGGTATTACGGGATGGTGGTTTAAGTGCTCCTCCTCCCTTCTCTTCACCTTCCTCCATGATCCAGCCTCTTCCTCCAACTCTAAGCTTCCTCTTGCCTCCTGTACACACGGAAGCATAGAATAATAACATAATCCGCCTTTATTCTGATTAGGTATTACGGAATGGTGGTTTAAGTGCCTCCTCTACCCCCTCTTCGCCTTACTTCATGATCCAGCCTCTTCCGCCAAATGTCATCTCTGTCTTGCTACCTGTACACGATGACAACAGATGTTGTCTTTATTTTCATCTGCTATTAGGCTATATACATGCGGACTGATGGTTTAAGTGCCTCTTCGACTTCCTCTTCGCCTCTGCCTCCGACTGTCTGTTCCCTTTTGCCACATACCAACAGAAGAGAATATGGTGTGAACTAATTTTGTTCTTATTCTGCCTCGCTATTCGGATATACTTGCTTAAAACACGCTCTATATACTCTATCGTAGGACGTTATGCATCCTTATAGTGTCTTCAACCTATGTTTGTTCCCGTACTCCATGATGCTCGCCTCCAAACTCCCCAAAGACTATAGAAGAAAGATGGGAAAGCTTCTACCTAAAAGCGATAAAGAAAATGTGAGGCAGATATAGACCAGCTGCGCCATCTGTTGGGCCGACGCCAAACTATATCAAGTACGTCGTCTGCAGGTGCACGGTCTCCTCTTCATCTTCTTGTGACCTTATCGCTTTCTAGTTTGTATCATATGTATGAGTAGATCTTATTTTTGACTTTATGTATCAACAATATTTATTTTTTCATCATTCATTATGTATTATATGATTATTATGATATATTTCATCAGTGGTGGGTGGTAACTGCGAAGACCATACTTCATGAAGTGTATTTTTACACACACACACACACACACATATATATATATATATATATATATATATATATATATATATATATATATATATCTATCTATATATATATATATATATATATATATATAGATAGATAGATATAGATAGATATAGATAGATATAGATAGATATAGATATACAAAATGGCTATTTACTTACATAAGTTAATTAGAGTATTTTGGACAAAGAAACAATGCTATAAAGGTAAAGTTCAGTTGTATTTGTCTATAAAATTATATACAACCAATATTTGCAGCCATATAGATACATGGCATGCATTGTGCATTATAGAAAATGCATGAACACAGACACACAAGCAAAATAAAATATGAGAAAGAAATATTGGTCTCATAATTATACACAAAGTAAAGAAAGATAATCAGACAGTAATAGTACAAAGCAATAATCTCATGCAATATAGGAATGAGAATACTAAAGAAAATTAAACAACAAATAGACGAGTACACTCACTTAGAAAAGTTACATAATACCAGGCCATATAAATTGGTTTATACCGGTCTTACACAAGGACATAGCTTGAAGAAGAGTAAAGCAAACATGTGTAAAAAGCAGAACTTATAAAGATTATCTGAAGTACACATAAAATAACATGCAATTCACACATGCAAGCATATGCATAGGCCAACAAAGCATAAGGTAAGCATAAACACAAATCAAGCAAGCACAAACATACAGCAGATAAACAAAATCAAGCAACAGGCACAAAATAAAGCATAATTTACTTCAAGCAGTATACATACCCTTGAGATTAGAAAATCCTTTTCTTTCTGTAAAGATACAAAATAGTATTATGTACTAAATAGGTATTAAGTATGTGCAATTTTTGCTAATTTCCTATTCCGTTTCTCACCACAGTTTCCAATATTTTCACCTCTTCCCCTTTTTCCTATATTTCTATTAAAGAATTTTACATAGTAATGAATTCTCATACTAACATATTTTTTCATCATAATTTTGTGAGGTTCCTCACATAAATCGTTTTTTTCTTTCAGTCCTATTTTTCATTACCTCTAACATATTGGCACTCACATTCGACTTGAAAATAAAGTCTTTAATATGTGCCCTAAAAATGAATTCATATTCTTTGATCATTTCAATGACCAATTTGCTAGGATACTTTAAATATCTTTTATTTTCTGAATCTTTTAGTGCTTGGTATATATTATCAGATGTGACTGCATAATTAGGATCAGTCACTTTCAATCTACAAGTTTCACAGTCATGATGTTTGCTTATTACATGACACATATAACCTGCTACATACGATATTGCATTTTCCTCAGTCCCATCATATGAAGTGGAATTAAGTGTTGTATTACTTTCCTCACTTAAAGGATCAAAAGATGAGAAATAATTTGCCAGCGAATTATTCTGAAAAGACTCTAAATTTATGCAATTACTTTGTTGGTCATTTTTTGAGGAATTATCATCAGGCTCTTCTATGTCACTGCTCACCTCTTTGTCATGATCAAAACAAGGGTTAAAAGATGAAAAATAATCAGAAAGAGCATTATCAATGGTACTGCCTCCTACTTGCTCCTGGCTTTCTAGATTTTCCTCCTCAAAATCATCCTCAATGCCTGAGGAATTCTCTTCTTTGCCTTTGGGTTTAATCAGTTCAAAAGTATGAAACTTGTCTATGTCACTCATTTTTATGAATTGTAAAATAGGCATTGCATCATCCAAACAGTTAGCCCTAACTGATGACTGAAATATGTGGTTGCTCATCATACCATTTATTAGCTTCTTAAATATTTGACAAGTTGGTGCGTCACTGTTTCCTCCAGCATTTCGGATGGTGCTAAATACATTTTCTAGGGCATCTTGATTAAGCCTAATAGTCATCAAATACTTATAATTATGATTTAAATGCATATCTTCCCAAAGTAATTTTATGCTTGCCAAATTCAGCCTCCACCCAGAAATGCATGGAAGTGGTCTTTTAGTGCCAATTACTTCCAAGAAATTAATCCATGATTCGAATTCAACTAGTCTTTCGAACTGTCCATTTTTTTCTGATATGGCACATTTACTACTTTTGAAGTGGTTTATTTGACAGCTATTAAATAAATCAAATAGCTTATCCATTTTTTCTACAAAAAATGCTGTTTGAGAAGCTTCAGATGGCAAGGCCCCTAATTCTGCATAAGTGTGTACGCCTGCTGCAACACTCTGACTGAAAACTTGCGCAGCTAAGGAAACGCGCATTCTTTCAAATGTATTGCAATATATATGTTCTGCTGAGAGCTTAGGTGCAAGGCGCAAGGTCATGGCATTGTCTCTTTTGTAAAACTCTTCAATATAATGCCATTTTACCACTGAGTTTTTATTGACAACAAAATCATATTTCATCAGACTATTACGGACACTTTTAAGCAGATGTGGTGTGTCATAAAAGAAATGTATATTTTCCTCATTGTGTATTATAAATGGAGACTGTGGTGAAATATTTATCTTTAGGTAGAGACTTCTATTTGTTGCATCTTGATCACATATGACAAACTTAGGCTGTAAACCTGTATCCTTCAACTTGGTCAAACAATCTAATAGCATGCACTTGAGGACATCTGGCTTAATGCTCTTACTAAACAAAAAATAACCTAAAGTCTGTTTCCACTTAGAGGCTAAGCCTTTAACCATAAATACCATGGCATACTTTGCAGTTGAATCTGATGACCCATATACACCTAAATTTTCAAGTCCATCAACCTCATCTTGGGCTATGTTATAATTCATCTTCTCCTTGACAGAAATTGCATCAAATGCTACTCCACAAACTTTATCCTGCTCAGACATATTTTCAGCCTTTCTTCTCAAAATTTCAAAGAGGGATTGATTCCAGCCAACATTGAACATAATTCTTTTCATCCAGTATCTTAGCATCCTTGGAGTGGGGAGGACAAATATGTGTGATAACAAATTATAGGTTCTTGCATTCCTAAAATAAAGGGACAAGGCAAATGAACGTTGCTCATCTGAGTAACGTCTGCCCTTTTTTTTGGAACCTGCTAACTGGATCTGACTTTTGAAAAACTCTAGGCCATAACCTTTTAGGTATTTAGAAGCATTTTTTTTATTATTTCTGAGGGTAATGTGCATTTGGAACAGTCCTTCCTGACCGTCTTAAGTAAATGAACTCTTTTCAATAACCTTTTTACTCTGGTTCTATATCTGTGGAGGAGCTTTGATGTTTTTGATTTGGAAGATGATGATTACCTTGTTTCTGTATAACCAGCAATATCTGTAATGTTTTAAGTCTCATGTGAATATGTTCATTTTAAATACAGTTTAGTATACACTTCATAAATATAGATGAGCAGACATGACAAATGTATTTAGTAACTGTCACCATTCCAATATGATATGGTTATAAACATGGAAGAGAGTAAGATGACCAGAAGGGTATGTCAGTGAGATAGAAGGAGGGAATGCTAGAGGACGACCTCCAGTGAAATGGAGGGATAGGGTGCAAGAGTACGTTAGGGAGAGGGGTGGAAAGATCTTTGAGAAACTTTGAGCAGGCAAGGAGGGAGTGTCTGGATAGAGAAAGTTGGAAACTCTTCTGCTGTGGCCATCCCCTGGTGGGAGCTCCTAGGAGAAGGCGTCCATGAAATGATGATGATGATATAAGTAAAATATCCTCTTCCATATTCATGAGAAAGTGGGTGTCACTCAGTCCAAGCACATCCATTCCCCCTTTCATACAAATCTTGACAACCATTCTTCTCTTGAATTCATTAATTATTCCATTCTCATTAAAACATACAACTCTCAACACTTTTCATATTGCCTTATTCACACTCACTTTCCTGTCACAATTTGTCCATTTTATCCACCCATTGAGGGGCCACGGACAGATATCTAGCCCAGTGAAGTATTAGCCCTAGGAGCTACACCTTAAGTTATACACCTAGGCTGCGTTTACACCAAGCGAGTCACGTCGAGTCGTGTCGCGTCGCGTCATGACGATTCATGACGTACCATGAATCGCCACCCCAGTTATAACACTGATTTATATCGGTTTTTGAAAGAAAACGTTTACACCAGATGCGTCGAGTCACGTCACGTCGCATTGCGTCGCGTCACGTCGTCACATATAGGGCTGGACCTATTTTTGACGTCAGTCACAGCGAGTCTGCCGTGGTGTGTTCAAGCATGCTGGTGGAATTCCTAATCAACTTAGTTCAAGAGCCCCCTGCTATATATGATTCCAGTGACCGTAACCACCGGGATCGTGATGTCATCGCTGCTTTATGGAAAGAAGTTTTCAGTTTTACGTATCATCCTGAAGCATGCACACCATTCACTCAACCATTCATACATATGTTACATACAATACACACACTATTAAGATTGGGGCCTATCACAAGGCTATGTTAGTAGGACAAGGGACAAGGGGGAGTGGATATATTCATATACTTACTATGTATATTTTCAATATTTGTAAATAATAATGTACACCATTCATATAGCATCCGTTACGTTCAATCATACTCAAGCATATGCCAAGAAATTATACCCGTCACCAAAAATATGAAGTAAATCATAACTCGCTGATCCCTTCTGGGAGGAAAACGGCTCACCCAGACACATGAACATCAACTTAAGTATGATAGAAAAAAAAAACACCAGAAAAGAAAAAAGAAGAAAAACAACAGCAAGAAAAGAACTAAAAATAAAATAAAAAGAGAAGGATTTGAAAAATGCCAATAGAAAATAAAAGAAAGAGTAAAAGACCAATGGAAAACAAATACGATAAATTAATAAAAACAAAACGAAAACATGCATCCATTCTCCATGAAATCAAATGGGTCATTGAGTACTGACTTGACTCGGGCTGACGCAGTCGGTGTAAACGGAGTGGCGTCAATATGAATCGCCTCAAATGACTTGACGTGGCTCAACTCGACGTGACTCGCTTGGTTTAAACTCACGCAGCCTTAAGGTGTACTAACAGTGCCAATAACGTCAAGGCGGGGATGGGGTGAGATACCCATCTAGGAGTACCTATGCTTGCTACCCTTTCCCCAATAACCGGTAGCTAGCTTTGTTGTGGCAATCTCGTAACCTCACATTAACCTCATTGGTTACGATACAAATGCTCCTTCATACTACTTCTAAACTGAAAAATCATCACCTAAAGTAGTGTGACATAAACATATAATTATATTACAGTATTAAACTGTTTTGCATGCTGTACAATTTATAATATCTGTGCATGATGATCTCATATAACTTACTTGGTGCAACAGGCTCAGAGATCTCTAGTTGTTCAGTAGGATGATGGTGTTCTCTTGAAGCACGTTCCGCAGCTTCTGAGGTCACTGTAAGATAAAAATGTGTCATGCTCTTACAATGAGCTAAAGCTGCTGTATGCTACTGATTTGATGAGATATGTATTAAAAGTGTTTGGATCTTCAATATTTTATGAAAGAGTATTATTCTAATCATTCTTTGTTGCATTATCTTGAGACTTGAAAAAAAAATTTACCCTATTCTGTGATGAACATTGATAAAATACCTGTATTTAAATCAATAATTTAAATACAAACACTAAAAGTAGAAAATGAATACTCAAAGCCAATTCCAAATACCATTAGCAACATCTATGTTACCACGTGTGTCAGCAGGTGGCACAGTAGTCATTCTCCCATCACCTTCAGTATCAGATACGTCCTTTAGGTCACCTGATAAAGAATAATGTTATACAGAGTTAGAGTTGACCTACAGTTTTATTAGGTTATTACACGCCATTGTTACCATAATATTAGACTATGATTTACCTAGATACACGTATGAATACACAACATTCCTGTAACAGTTACATATAAAATTACATACCAAAACTCCCATCATCTTTGTCATATGTGACGTTTATGCCCACATCAGATGGTGTCACATACTCGATAGTGGTGTTATTGGTTGTTCTTGATGCTGTATATCAGAAATGGAAATTGATAAATCACATTATACATGAACAAAACAGTAATCTACTGTACAGTACAGAAAAAGTAAAACTGCATTGTAGCTCCACGCCTCTATTGTTACGACTACACTAACGAGAACTTCATAGAACACATTTCATTTATAGATTTATACATATCTATAGCACTGTCGCCTTGCTTCCTCGGGGAGCGTCCCCCATACACTTTTCCTGGCATACTAAGCAAACTTATTTCTCTATAGTTGTTACTCATTCTTACTCCCTTTACCCTTGTGCAAAGGCACGATAATTGCCCTTCTCCACTTATCTGGAGCTTTCCTCTGTTTCCACGCAAGAACGCATATCAAAAACATCCATTTTACTACTGTGTCTACATATCATAAACGTAAAAAGATTAAGGTTACTGGGGATCCATGGGGGCAGATACCGTTAGCCAGGTTAGGTTAGGTTAGACTAAGGAAAAGGGAGGTTTAATTAAGTCCATTTTAAGGGTATTCTGCTTTCATAACATGATTCTATAGTGTGAAGGAAACGAAAGAGCAGGGGCCCAAGGCTGTTCCGGGCTAACAGTTTTCCTTCTGAGCCAGGTGTTTTGCTCCCCCCCCTTTCACAGTGTAGTCAGGAGAAGCGATACGCAAGATGTTAACTCCGTCTTTAATATGCACTTCAGCTCGCACAGCCCACGGGAGACAGGTAGGACGGCCGGTGTGGTAAGGCCGCTCACACAGCCCACGGGAGACAGGTAGGACGGCCGGCGTGGTGAGGCCGCTCATACAGCCCACGGAAGACAGGTAGGCAGGCCGGCGTGGCAAGGCCAGCAAGGGCGGCCCGGGTATTTGGTCTCGGGGCCAACAGTGTCTTCCCCGGGTAGACCGCGGCGGTGCTACGGCTGAGTGATGGAGGGCAGTGCCGGGCCGGGCGTAACGCGGCAGCAGCCTCGTCAGGTGGAGGACTCGTTAGGTGGTGAAGGGGAGCCAGTGCCTAGCGAGCTGGCTCGACCGAGTCCTGGAGTCGTCTCTCGTCCTCAGCGCACCAACGTCCGAGGTTGCTTCGGCTGCTGACGTCAGGGCCCCCCCCACTCGCGCCGGTGGAGCTCGGGCAGGGCGTTCGAGGCGTTCCGCTGCGGGTAGTGTGAAGCCTCGCTCGGGATGAGTGTAGGTCGAGTGAGGTGTTCCGGGGCTATGTTGGAGTTGAGGAGTGAATAGTGGTCTTCCCTTTACACATCTCCGCCGACAAGACTCGATACAGAGTATCGAGCTAGAAATCGGAAGACAAATATAGCCTAGCTCATATGAATGAATAATACCTAACCCAACCCGACATAAGAGAAACCATAGAACCAAACCAAGAGATTCAACAGTAAAAGAAACCCATTGATTTATGTAGCATCCCACAATAACTAACATCTGCTTAAGAAATCTGCTCCAATATTATCCTTCCCAGGAATGTGTACAACCCTGAATCGATACCCTTGAAGACAAAGTGCCCATCTAAGGAGACGATCATTATTCCCCTTGAAGTGGGTCAAGTAGACGAGAGGTTTATGGTCAACTTCAAGCACAAACTCCTTGCCCCGCAGATAGTAGTCAAAATGCTTAATCCCAAAGATGACGGCTAAGCATTCCTTTTCAATTGTAGCGTACCTGCGTTCTCTGTCTAGGAGCTTCCTGCTAGCGTAAGCTACTGGGTGCGGGTAATCCTGAACGTACTGCAACAACACAGCGCCCAAACCTTTATTTGATGCATCGGTCCGTAAAACGAAGGGACGTGACGGGTCAGGCAACTTGAGGACTGGCTGAGAGTGCAGTGCTGACTTGAGTTGTTCGAAACAGGTCCGCAGCTCATCTGACCATACCAGTGGTTCGGGGTTCTCTTTCCGCAGGAGGTCGGAGAGTCCACTGGTGTAGGAGGATGCCTGAGGTATGAAGACTCGGTAAAAGGAGATCATGCCTAGAAAGGAGCGAAGCAACTTTTTAGTTGTAGGAGGTGTGACTGAAGATATGGCAGATACCTTACTTTCCTGAGGCCGTAGTGTGTTACCGTCCACAATGAAGCCTAGATATTGGATGGATGTAAACCCGAATCGGCATTTTGAAGGTCGGGCCGTCAGTCCATGTTGTCTGAGACGGAGAAGGACAGCGTGGAGGGCGTCCAGGTGTGTTTCCCAAGTTGAACCTGATATGAAGATGTTGTCGAAGTAGAAGGTGACTCCCTCCAGACCGGCGAGGACGATTCGCATGAGCCTAATGTAGGTTGCACATGCTGTGACGAGTCCAAAAGGGAGGCGACAGAACTCCATTAGTCCCAAGTGTGTAGGGAAGGCCGTCAGTGCCATGGCTCGGTCCGTCAGAGGTACCTGGTAATAGGCTTTAGTTAAGTCTAGTTCAGAGAAGTACTTACTACCGTAAAACTTGTGAAGGTCCTCCGTGATGGTGTTGATTGGCTCCGCGTCAAATATAGTCATGGAATTCAATACCCTGTAGTCCACGGCAAGGCGGTAGCTGCCAGAAGTCTTCTTTACCATAACGACCGGGGAACAATGAGGTGACCTTGAGGGTTTGATGATCCCCAATAAGAAGTTGTTCCACTTCCTGTTGGAAGAAAGGCCTGATATGTAAAGGAATGGGATAGAGTTTAGGCTCGGAGGAGCAAAGGTTGACGTCGTGCTCGATAGTGGAGGTACAGCCTGGAATTTCTGATAAGACATCGCTAAATTTGTCCGTGAGGTAGAGGAGATCGTTCTGCTGATCAAGAGTGAGTTGTTCTCCTACTGCAGGCAGGTGATCAGAGACGTCGCGGTCTGCACGGCCATCCGGGGTTATCGGAAAGTCCTCGGCCGGGTCAAGACAGTCACCCTGGGACAGAGAGAAGGCTATTTCACAGATATCTTGTCCGTCACTAGGGATGGAAGGCTCATCTAGGATAGTAGCTTGGTTTATGTGGGCGCGTCTGTGATACAGCTTCAAGAGGTTAGCGTGATAACTTTTCTTTACCCTTCTCATCGATCAGATAATTCACCCTGTTTTTACGCTCTAGAACCTTGTAGGGGCCACTCCAAGCCATTAATAGCTTACTGGAAGTGTCAGGGAGAAGGACGAGAACTTCATCACCAGGCTTGAACTGA
The DNA here is from genome assembly GCF_024679095.1 of Eriocheir sinensis. NCBI lineage: Eukaryota > Metazoa > Arthropoda > Malacostraca > Decapoda > Varunidae > Eriocheir > Eriocheir sinensis. Next base: position 28,767 of record NW_026110376.1, on the reverse strand, counting down.
CGATCTTGAGAGTTCAAATCGAAGTAGGTCTTGTATCGGGTGGCACTAATGGTGGAATTTTGGGCAGCGATCTTGGAACAGTCGGCCTACTTGTCCTTCAAATCGATGACATACTGGAAGCAAGACCTTTCATCCTCTGAAAGCTTACCGTCTTCCCATAGATCCCGTAGAACTGAAACTGGCCCCCTTACAGCCCTTCCATACAAGAGTTCAAAGGCAGAGAATCCTGTTCTGTCACTAGGCATCTCCCGCAAAGCAAACAATACGGCCGGTAGATAGCGATGCCACTCTCGAGGCTTGTCAGAGCACAGCTTCCGGAGGGAGGACTTCAGGGTAGAGTGGAAACGTTCTATTCTTCCATTCCCACTCGGATGGTAAGGGGTAGTGAAGAGCGGCTTCACTCCAAGAAGCCTGTGCAGTTCGGCCATCATTTGAGACGTGAACTGTGTGCCCCTATCAGACAGGATCTCACGGGGAATACCCACTCTGGAAAATATGGTCAACAAGGCTTCGGCGGTAGAGATGGAAGTGATGTCCTTAAGGGGAACAGCCTCGGGGAAACCGGTAGAAAAATCAATCAAGGTAAGGATGTAACGGTGTCCTTCTGATGTGGGAGGAGACAATGGGCCAACAATATCAACTGCTACTCTAGCAAACGGTTCAGTAATTATGGGAAGCTGTTTAAGAGGGACCGGCCTAAGGCGTCCCTTAACAGACATACGCTGGCACTTGTCACAAGACCTACAGAAGGTTCGTATATCAGACCACATACCTGGCCAGTAAAAGTGCTCTCCAATCTTCATGCCAGTCTTCCGATGGGAGAGATGTCCTGCCAGGGGACTCTCATGGGCGACTGTCAACACTGACCGTCTGCCCTCCGCAGGGACTACTAGATACTTCTTCCCCAGCTAGTTACTGTGATGTGAAGACCGACAAACCCTGTAGAGCAGTTCGTCCGAGAACTCGTAGCCGAAGGTGGAGCCGGTGCGAGTGACTTCTACTTCTCCCGTAGTGGCCTGGTTACGATGTGACGCTAGAGTAGGGCACGAACTCTGCAATTTAGAGAAGTCCTGAGGAGTAATAGCCAGGGGCTCCAGATGAGGAAGTACAAGGGGGTGAATCTTACGAGCGGCGGCGGCCCGGGTCTGGACAGCTTGAATACTTTTCCCGGGAACCTGGTCGGAAGGAACCGAAAAGGGTGTAGGTTCGTCACATGCCTTTGTCACGTCTGGGTCGTCAGGTGCACGTACTCCCTCAATGTTACCTACCAGCACTGTGCAAAACTTAAGTGGGGCCCTGATGGCAACAACCCAACCGTCAAAATAGGGGCACCGGAGGTAGCATCTTACCACAGGGAAGTAGTCGGCACGACCCAAGTAGTCTCTGCAGCGAACCTTTTTACCGTTGGAAATATCCGCGTCCGGCAATGCCTCCTCTGATACCAGGACACTTGAACAACCCGTATCGCGAACAATGGTGGATACCCTAGAGCCGTTGATGGTGCCCGAGGTGTAATACTGACGAGACGGTGATCCGGAACGGCAGAAGCCAATTTTGGGAGACTCCTTGGTTGGTTCTGGCTTGGACTTCTGTTTAAAAAGATAAGGATTCTGAGGGCAGTTAGGTCTAATGTGGCCACTCTGACCGCAGTTATGGCAACGAACCACCGAGGGTGTCTTTCGTGGCGTAGGTGGCGAATCCTTTAGGGAGGCGGCTTTGGTGAGGGATGGTCGTTTGCCGCGTTCCGACGCAGGGTTGCGTGGGTAAGAGTGGTGTGCTGAAGCCCAAACATCGGCTCGTTTTACTGCCTCCTCTAAGGTCTGAACGTTGTTTTCTTTCAGGAACAACCGCAGTTCTGTGGAAACAGAGGCTAGAAATTGATCGAGGATCATGAAGGACTTCAGCGAAGCAAAAGAGTGGTCTACCTCGCTCGCGCTGAGCCAGTGGTCGAAAAGGCGAGTCAAATGGGTGGAGAACTGCTGGAACGTGTCACCAACGTTGATCTTGGCTGAGCGGAAGGCGGTGCGGTAGTGATCACTCGTCCTATGGGAGTGCTTCAGAATGGCTTCTTTTAGCTGACTGTAGTCACCCGTGACCTCGTCCGACAAGGTGGTATAGAATTCAGCCAGCTTACCTGTGAGTAGGCTTCCCAAGTGGACTGCATAACTGCTCTTAGCAATGTTGAGGAGGGTAGCAACTCGCTCAAACCGGGTAAAATAAGAGGCAATGTCCTCACCTTCGCGATAAGATGGTAACTTGGGACGAGCAGCAAAGTCGACACTAGGGACGCCTAAGGCCGCCGAACCGCCAGCAACTTGGAGCTTCAGCCGTTCGAGGGCGAGAGCATGCTCTCTCTCCCGTTCACGTTCCTCGCGTTCCCGTTCACGTTCCTCGCGTTCCCGTTCACGTTCCTCGCGTTCCCGTTCACGTTCCTCGCGTTCCCGTTCACGTTCCTCGCGTTCCCGTTCACGTTCCTCGCGTTCCCGTTCACGTTCCTCGCGTTCCCGTTCACGTTCCTCGCGTTCCCGTTCACGTTCCTCGCGTTCCCGTTCCTCCTTTTCTTTTCTGTTTCGTCTCTCCAACTCACGTTCGTCCCGAAGGCGTGCCTGCTCATCGGACACAAAGGATTTCAACTCGTCGCCGTCGTACCCAAGCTCGCGACCGAGCTTAACTAGTTCCTGGATGGAAGACATGCCGAATGGGAAAAAAAATAGAAAGATACACAGATTAAACAAAATCCGAACACAATCTAACAAAACCCTAAGCGATGAAGAGACCAAACCACTGGTCAAATACAAAATCCTAACACTGAATCTAACAAACACCTAGGCGATGAAGAAACCAGACCCAAAGCAAATAGAAGACAAAAAACCGCGGAAGACTTAACTTCCAATTGACACTAAAGAGGCGCACACGGCCTGACGCCCACAAGTGGCACGAGTGGGGTGAAAGTAACAACACTGTGCACAAACGCACATGAAAATACCCATAACCGTATCCCCGTGTTTAACACCACGAACACAGCACGTATCCGGGAACGGGATACACTATATCAGAGGAGATGAACTCGCACCTGACTTCAGTGAGATCCGGACCAGAGTCTCTTAAGACGCACCTGGCCTGGGCGGTGGAATGGACCTCAGCACAATCCAATCGCCAAACACTCACTTTCGCCCTGAACAGCAAGTGCCGGTAGGTTAATCCTGACCGTCGGTGGTGACTGGCTGGTAGCGATGGTCTCCTGACCAGCGATGAGGGGAGGGGGAATCCTGGCGAGGTCGCCACTTGTGAAGGAAACGAAAGAGCAGGGGCCCAAGGCTGTTCCGGGCTAACAGTTTTACTTCTGAGCCAGGTGTTTTGCTCCCCCCCCTTTCACAGTGTAGTCAGGAGAAGCGATACGCAAGATGTTAACTCCGTCTTTAATATGCACTTCAGCTCGCACAGCCCACGGGAGACAGGTAGGACGGCCGGTGTGGTAAGGCCGCTCACACAGCCCACGGGAGACAGGTAGGACGGCCGGCGTGGTGAGGCCGCTCATACAGCCCACGGAAGACAGGTAGGCAGGCCGGCGTGGTAAGGCCAGCAAGGACGGCCTGGTATTTGGTCTCGGGGCCAACAGTGTCTTCCCTGGTAGACCGCGGCGGTGCTACGGCTGAGTGATGGAGGGCAGTGCCGGGCCGGGCGTAACGCGGCAGCAGCCTCGTCAGGTGGAGGACCTGTTAGGTGGTGAAGGGGAGCCAGTGCCTGGCGAGCTGGCTCGACCGAGTCCTGAGTCTCTCGTCCTCAGCGCACCCACGTCCGAGGTTGCGTCGGCTGCTGACGTCAGGGCCCCCACTCGCGCCGGTGGAGCTCGGGCAGGGCGTTCGAGGCGTTCCGCTGCGGGTAGTGTGAAGCCTCGCTCGGGATGAGTGTAGGTCGAGTGAGGTGTTCCGGGGCTATGTTGGAGTTGAGGAGTTAATAGTGGTCTTCCCTTTACATATAGACAAAATCAACGTTTTCTGTGAAGCTTTCGTTGATTTATTAATGAAAATAGAGGCACAGAGCTGCAATACAGTTTCTCCCATATCAAATAGGTACTGTAATGATTTCATTATCACTGAACAATTGCAGCTTATATAATACTATACCTGAAGATGATCTGGCAGGGGTGTCATCTGGAGTAGTACCATCTGAAGTTCCGGTCTCTGAAATATAATGAAGTAAATGTGAAATCATGTACATGAATATCATATATGTTTCTATTACACATGAAAATTCATGCACATATAAGTTTATTAGAGTAATACTTCATAATGTAGTAATTAAATATATACATACCACCAAGATTTTGGTCTGGACATGCAAATTTGCAGAGTTTGTTTGAATTTCCAGACATGTAGTTTGTCGGTGAGAAGTGGTGGCTACACACACGAAAGCTTCTGTTTAACTGGTCACAGGTTTTTCCTTTCAAGTGTGGGATGTCGATAATGTTGACCCATCTCTGGCATCTAAAAATACATAGATAATGTAACTAACATCAGTTCAGTCTATAATGCTGACTGTTACTTTCACATGAAATTGTCCAGGTTGGTTAGGTATGGGTATTTAGTTGTAACACTCATATCAAGTTCAGGTTCAAGTTAAATATTCCCCCGAGGGCCACTCTCAGGAAGCATAAGTTGGGGTTGTGCGGGGATTGAAGAGTTGGGGGCAAGGCAAAGATTAGGTAAATGATGAATGGTGATCCTAGCTTAAAATTATAGAGAGGGGGTCTATTTTAACGATGTGAGATGGGATTTGATTCCACTCTTGGATGGTGTGGAAATCGTGTCAGAGTGTGTCAGTGATTGCCTGATATGTGTGGTATTCTAGGTTGTAGCTACCTTAAGTTGATTTTATATTTGTGGGGTGTAAGTAGGTTTCTTTGATTATGTTGACTGAACTGTTTGGTGATTTTGGTTGCCTGTGCATATATATTTGTCTTTTTGCCACAAGTGGGTCTAATTTAATGTCCTGTTTCAGCAAGATGTAGGATGTTTGTAATCATGTCTGACTCATCTAGCTGCTTTATTCTGTATAGCCTCTAGCTCAGTAATATTATTGTGAGTGTGTTGATCCCAGACAGTTTTGCAATATTCTAAGTGTGGCAGAACTACTGTCTATTTTCAAATGGAGAGTTGGAAAAACTGCAAAATTTTCCATGTTTTAGTTCGGTGTAAGTTTTTTTCTTGTGGAAAACTATAGAAACCGAAGAAAAAAAATGCAACAAGAAAAATCTATCTCGAAGCAAACACTTATCAGACAAAAAAAAAAAAAAAAAAAAAAAAAAAAATAACACAGAGGGTTTTCTTCAAAATATGACCATAAGAACATAATAAAATAAGAAAGCTACTTGAGGCTGTTTAACCTACACATGATAGTTCCTGTACATCACCTACACATACTATACTAATTCCACCATTCCTTCTCGTCCATAAATTTATCTAGTCTTCTTTTGAAACTCTATCAACTCTGCACTAACGATCTGACTACTAAGTCTGTTCCAGTCATCAACCACCCTATATGAAAACCAATTTCTTTCTATTTCCTTGTTGAATCTACATTTCCCCAGCTTAAACCCATCATTTCTCGTCCTGACCTGACTACTACCTAACCACAAGATTTTTCCCTAGATCGAATTTATTATACCCTTTGAAAAAATGAACACCTAAATATGATTTCCTCTTACACTCCTAATACATTATATGACGAGTCTAGCAACATTATACGATGAATCAACATTATAGCATAAATATAGCACCTTTATACCCTGAATATAGCAACATTATACGATGAATATAGCAACATTATGCGATGAATATAGCAACATTATGCGATGAATATAGCAACATTATATGATGAATATAGCACCATTATACCCTGAATATAGCAACATTATACGATGAATATAGCAACATTATATGATGAATATAGCAACATTATATGATGAATATAGCAACATTATATGATGAATATAGCAACATTATACCCTGAATATAGCAACATTATACCATGAATGTACCAACATTATAGATTTTTCGTTAGTTTAGTAAAGTTCTTCACTTTATCTTTGCCGCAGGTTTTCACACAGGTTCCCATACTTGTTGGGGGAGATTAACTCATTAACTATTGATTTGCGGCGGTAGTTTCATACAAGGCTTTCTTCACACATTATATGCACAAAATACTCGCTCTAGTAAAGTACAAAATGCCAATATGAGAAAATATCTGGACGTAAGGTGAGGTTAACCTGGACCACGTGCCAAAGCTATTACTGTGACACTAGAAGGGTACAAATATATTATTTACTCTAGTTTGACCAACCTAATTTCATCTAACTAAGCCTATCTAGATATGTAAATGCACTCAAGTATGGTGTCAGGCCACATAGTGATACTCTGTCCTATCACTAATATGAGGTCGGTCATGATATGCCAAGGCACCTCAACATCAGTAGTACACAGATTGACCAAATTTATAACATGAAATATGTCAGAATCAAAGATCTGGAGCATGGCATTTAAAAATATGATACCATTTGTTTCTGATAAATGTTTGCTTCTCGTAACTACGTTTCTAACGGTTTATACGATAATACACAATGCTGACCTTTTTCCATCCTTCGGGAATACGTGAAAAATAAGATTGGCATCCTTTTCCATTCGTCTGCCACAGAGGGAACACGGATGGGACATCCCCGACATTGTTGTTGTTGTTTCGGGCGGCGGCGATCTAGTCGCTCACCTGAGCCCTGCTGGTGTCGTCCTGTGAGGGCTTCACAGGCGCGTCAGCTGCCCCGTCTTCCTGAGGAAGGCGCAGGTGAAGCGGATGACAGCCTCCTGCCGTGAGGGGTGGACTCCTGGCGCCGCCAGCAGCGTGGGCAGGTCAAAGGTGGGCACGTCCAGGGAGAGGAGTTGGTGTCGGAGCAGCACTTGCTGGGAGTGGTGGTGTGGGCAGTGCAGCAGGAAGTGCTCAATGGTGTCCTCGACGGTCCTGCACCAGGGGCAGGGAGGGTCGGGGCCAGGCACAGGCGGTGGAGGTAAGCGCTGAGGGGTGTGGCTCAGGTGGAGGCGTGTCAGGTACTCCACGTGTCAAAGGTAAACAAATATACTTGGGGGCTTGGTCTTGGTCCTGGGTGTCGATACTACACCAGTGCCATCTAGCGAGCCGACGCCAGGATGCTCACAGAGTTTCGTTCAGCTTTCCCGTCTTTCTTCTATAGTCTTTGATGTCGACAAAACCATCTGGGCATTGTGGGTAAAACAAATGCGCATCGGTGACGTCACGCCTAGCCCAGCAGAGTGCCGCGCGGCGTGCCGGAGTGAGGAAGTGTACGTGTGGCGTGCGTGTTGAGGTTCCCGGCGGGTGTGTCGCGCGTGTCGTGTGTCGTGTGGCTGGCGTATATAGTATGCTGGCGGCGGCGGGCTGAGGCGACCCGACGCGAGGATCAAGGTGAGGAACGGTGTGGTGTGGTTCTTGCAGGGCATCATACGCGGCGTATAGGCTAGGCCAGAAGTGAGGCAGGGCAGACTGGTGGGTGGGATGGAGTGAGTGCCCTGCCGCCTGAAGCCTTGCCCTGCCCGGTTTCCTCCTTCCCGTGTGGCCATTGGTGATTATTACAGAGGTTGTAGGCTTTTTCAGGTTTATATCCTTCTGGGGAGTAAACTCGGGGTTTCCTTGAAGACAAATAAGTAGTAACACTTGGAGGAGGTTGTTCCGTGCTGCGATTGGCTGCCGGGCGTGACGTCATCGATGCCTGGCCGGTGATGTTGACGCCGCGGCGGTGATCCGGAGTGTTTGTGAGTTGCGTTTCCTCCCGCCCTGACGAGAGGGACTAGGCGGCGGGCGTGTATGTAGCGTGTGCGGGGCTTGAGCCTGACATACTGATGAGGGTGTAAAGGGGCGGGGAGCGTGGGCGTTACGGAGTGATGTTCAGAGTCATCGCACCTCAGGCTGCTGGGAGGAGAGAGGAGGAAGGGAGGGAGAGGAGTGTCATATGGGAGTAAGACAAGCCGAAGCAAGTCTCGATGATGTATTAGAGAAACTGCATTCAGTGGTGTTCATTCTCGATAATGTGTTGATTTGACGTATGCGTATGGTTGATTTTGATGAATGTATGGTTGTTTTAGCTTTGAACTATTACGTGTTTGTCATTCTTGCCGCGTCCATAAGGCTTCCGGCAATGTCGTAACGAGCGAAGTATCCTGAGCTCATCAAGGCTCCCTGCTAATGTTCCGAGCAAAGTGTCGCTCTGTGCGTGCCTGAGTGAATCTGCCCGGCGCGTCGCCTCGCATCTCGTCTCATTAACCAAATCTGGTGAAACTTTGTACTTCACCCGACGCAATCTTTTTATTCCCTTTTTTGTTTGAGTATTTTTTTATATATTTACAGTACCCCCCCCCCCCTCTCTCTCTCTCTCTCTCTCTCTCTCTCTCTCTCTCTCTTTTTAGGTTCTTCAGTGACTTGTTTCTTGACACCTGAATTCCCGTCCTATTTCTGTAACCTAACTATTCCTGAGGGTACTTCAGCTTTCCTTCTAAATATGACGAACCTTCCCCAGTCACCAGGGTCATTGAGCTGTGAAACAAGGGACTATAAGGTTGTCCTTGTTACAGCTGTGGTTTGACGGATCACTAAGGACAACAAATGACGATCAGGAACAAAACGCTTGAAAATAAAGCACACAACCAAGACAAACCACGTGCGATTACTCTCCTCGCAGTAAAGAAACCGGAATGAATATAATGGGATGAATGCTCGGAGTTTCAACAAGGTAATAATGACTAGCGATCAGCCTCTTCCTCTACTTAGCTTGTCTTCCCCTTCCCTTGTCCTCCCTCCCCTTCCCTTCCCCCCCTCTCGCTGCCTTTGCCCCTCCTCCACCATATGACTTTTCTTAGTCCTTTTAACTTCAATCCCCCCAGCTGGTCCCCCTTCATTACCTCCCCACTCCCCTCCTCTTATCCTCGTACGACTCCCTCTTCCCCTTCGATATCCCCACTATGCGTTTATCCCTCCCCATACTTCCCCCTTCTCTCCCACTCCACCTCCCCCTCTTTTTTCTGCCGGCTTCCGCTCATCACCCTCCTCGTCTCCCTCCCTCTCTTCCCTCCTCCCTCTCTCGGCCCTTCCCCCTCCCCTACCACCTCTCCTGGTCCAGTGCTCCTCTTGCTCCCTCCGTCCTCCCTCTGTGATGCATGGCCGAGGAAGGGATGACATGTAATATATGAACGGGGAAAAGATCTATTGTGGATAAGTATTTTGTGTTGAGTTTTATGAAGGCGAATTTTTTCCTTAACATGACCTGCGTAAGGTAGAATTTTCTCTTAACAAAGCAACTTGTAGTTTCGATTTTAATGGTAGTTTGCGTGTATCACTTTTGCTCATAATCTTGCCTCAATGGTGAATTTTAAAGTCCCTGCTCGTTTTTCTTTTTTTCTTTTTTTATGTTTTCATAATGTTTATTATAGCGGAGCGAATGCGTTTAATGTGTGTGTGTGTGTGTGTGTGTGTGTGTGTGTGTGTGTGTGTTTGCGCTTGAATCACAGAGTATTTGCATATATCATGGAACACACATGGAATAGGTTGTCAGTTTTAGTAATTGATAATGTTAATAATAATAATAATAATAATAATAATAATAATAATAATAATAATAATAATAATAATAATAATAATAATAATAATAAAAGTAATAAAGGTAATGAATCCAGTGCTATAGTATGCAGGTGGAGCTGTTGTTTCTAAATGATGGAAAGGTAATAGGATGATGAAAGGGGTGATGGTACTGGTGTGTGTGGGGGGGGGGGGGTACTGGTGATGTTGAGGTGTCGATGATGGTGGTGGTGGTGATGATGCTGAAACAAATGCGTGGAACTATATATAGAGAACGTAAAGAATTTAACGCCTAAAAAAAAGTAAAATGAGTTAAAGTAAAGTTAAAAAGTAATTACATCGAAGAGTTACGTAACGGAATAACACGAAAGAGAACAAAAAGAAGAGATAAAAAAAACGAATGACCAGACTTGACAAAAATCATGAGCGGGAAAAACAAAAACAAAAAATTGATATCGGAGTAATGAAACCATATAATAAACCAATGTAAAAAAACTGAGCGTAAAAGTGCAGAAACGATAAAAATGACTAATTGGAAAATGTAGTGGCAGGAGAACTGACGTGAAGACAGGCGTCGTCGCGGGGAGGGAGGGAAGCATAAACAATGTTGGGAGTGTGATGATAAGGCACGATGAATGTACAGTCGCGATATGAAGTGATGTCGCCGTGTACGTTTATTTTCGATCACGCAAGTATCGTTATATATTTTCAAGAGTACCATTATTTTCCTGTATCTTTATCATAACTTAATTAAATATATTTTAGAAGCTAGAAAAAAAATAGAAAAGAAATATTCAATGATGTCTTATGAAGAGTTGTCGAAATATTTTGACACAAAGTGTTTTCGTTCACTAAGGAACATGTCAAATGAAGTCCAACCATCGACATATTACTCAAACAGAAAGTAAAATTATCTTTTCATTATCATTGTTGACAACAGTAAATCTAACATATGCACAATATATAGGACATGCATAATTAGTCGATATCCTAAACTAGGATGGCGTAATTGATTTAATTTATACTCTCGTATGATGATGACGTCATCGCCCACGCATCATACCTATTATTCATCCCTGACTCACTCTTTGCCTTTCGTGGTCAACATAACGATAACAAAAGCTTTCCGTGGACTTTTAATGAATGATAGTGATCAAGGGAAGATGCCCACAGCCTATAACTACCGAGGGATAGTGGGAGATGGAAAAATAAGAATAAATAGCTTCAGAGTAGTCGTGTTTTGTAACTCCAAGCTCACTCTTTGCCGCTGATCGCAAACATCATTGCCTTTCTTGGTCAATATAACTATGACAAAAGCTTCATGTAGACTTCTAATGCTTGGAGGTGATCAGTGGAACATGTCCACAGCTTATAAGTGCCATAGAATAATCGAGGAAGGTAGGGAATTAAGAATATATGGCTTTGAAATGGAGGTGGTGGTCGGGCGGGTAGGCTAATGGCAGCGTTGCCAAATATTAGGCTATGGTCGAGTGTTCGTAGAGGCGTCCGGAATTTTGATAGTTCAGATAATTATGGCAACCCTACCTATGAAGGCATTCTTCATTCATCATCGTTACTGAGCAATTTTACTATATATTCCAGTGGCCATGCTTATGATAAGAAGCCATCATAGTGAATAAAAGGTGTTTAATGTGAAACCTTATTATTTGATCGTTTCTTAATCAATAAAACGCAAAGTAATGCTAGTAACTGTCCATTCGCTTCGTGTCATACTGTGCGTGTGTATTAATAACTGCAGAAGACAGTTCATGGAATGACCCAGAATATATATATATATATATATATATATATATATATATATATATATATATATATATATATATATATATATAGCCTAAATCTGAAGAACGTATAACAACTGTTTTGGAAAGATAAGCACACGACGTGAGCTAAATCATTTCAAGGTTGTCTTCGGTACTGAAGACAACACATGACATTCGCAGTTGCATTTTTTAAAGCAAATGAATGTATATTTGTAATTCAGGTACTACTATGTTATTTTACCGTGTTTTACATCACAACGTATTATAGATTATCATTAAAAGGGAACATTATAACATAAACAATAAATACACATCGCTTCCGTTACCTTCAAATGCTCCCGTACGAAACATTTTGAGAGCGGCGACATCACTTCATATCGCGACTGTACATGATGAGGTAATGCATTGGTGCCATAGTAATTTGTAGAGCTTGCTGTTATTTCGTATTATTGCTGCTATTATTATTATTATTATTATTATTATTATTATTATTATTATTATTATTATTATTATTATTATTATTATTATTATTATTACTACTACTACTACTACTACTACTACTACTACTACTACCATTACTACTACTACTACTACTACTACTACTACCACTGGTACTATCCTACCACTACCTACTACTATTACTGCTGATGTTACTGTCCCTACTGCTGCTACTACCACCGTTGGTACTACCCCCACCACCACACCAACTACCACCATGGCCACCACTATCATTACAACAACCACTGTTGATCATCACCACCGCCGTTGCTCACCCAGACAAGAAAACATACAATTTGATGCCTCAACTAACTCAGGGAAAAGCGCCCACCGTGTACTACTCTGTATAGGGTCGCGTGACAGGGCTTTAGAGAGGGAGAGAATGGGAAGCGGCGTGTGTCCTTCCTGTGAGTGTGTTAATAGGCGTGACGTAGCGAATGGGATGTCGATACAAAGGTTAATGGAATGCGAAATGGAAACAAAGACAATACATTGCAGCGCTCGTGAATGATACAGAGACGGACTTTGATGATTAATACAAGAATGAATAATAAAAGGTATTGTAATGGATGATAAGTTCTTTCTTTGTTGATGCAGAGAGATGGAGAATATAGGGATAATGAGGAGACTGCTGACAATGATGATAATGATAAGTGTTCTGTGATAATGAATACTAATGATAACAGTATTAATAGGTGATAATGGTAATAAATGTTTTATGATGGTAAAAAAAACACATCTAAAATGACCATATAATGGAAAGGGAGGAAGAAAAAATACAAATGAAGGATTGACAGAGGAAGGAGAAATAAATATTGCTACTACTACTACTACTAATAATAATAATAATAATAATAATAATAATAATAATAATAATAGTAATAATGATAATAGTAATAAAAAATAATTATCATAACAAAAAATAAAATAAAAAGAATTCCTGGGTAAGATCAGGCGGGGCTAGTTTGACAAGAGATTTCATTCTCTGCTAACTGACATCTTGAAGACTCCTTATGTTCTTGTTATACATATTCTGCTAAGTGAATGACAATGAAAATGTTGATAATAATAAAAATGATAAGATAATAATATACACTGCAACACAGTCCAACGCCAGGCAGACGAGCGACACGGCATCAGCTGGACACACAAAATTTCACCATTAAAAAAAACAAATTATGTTTTCGCTGATGCATAAAATTGATAAAAAAGTGAATGTCAAAGGGGACGACCAGCCAGCCAGGCAGACACCACCACCACAGTCAACATCATTACCGCCTGCACCACCACCACCATTATCATCATCATCAACACTATAGTCCGTTTCATTCCGTCTGTCCACTCACGAACGTACATGTGGCACCTGCGCATTGTTAGTCCGTGATTGCGTGAAGATCAACTTTATATTTTCAGGGATATATTTGAATGTTCGTGTATACAAAAAAAAAGCGTCCTTTTCTATGAACCGCAAACGTTCCAATTTGCATCGATAATCTACCATACAAGCACACGAAAGAATAATTTGTATATCACACAGTATAGTCTGATCATACTCGAACGATTCATAGCCTTTCAGATTCCCATTTTTCATCTCATTCAGGTACATAGAGTGATATCTGACTCTGGAAGTGTCTATATATAAGGAATTTGATGTGTTGCATGTAAACAGCACGGGTAGCCTAATATTCTAAATAGCCTATCTTCGCATTCAACAGTTATTATTTACTATTTCATGTTATTTCGATTAATAGTCATAATTTACTTCCAGTAAATTATTAAGATATCATTTACATGCGCTTGCAGGGCTAGATGTCTTTTGAAATACCTGAAATGAGCCATCAATCAATGAATTTGAAAACCACAGATCGTTCGAGCATGATGTGACTATGTTGTTTGATAAAAGTTTGTCTTTTCATGTGCTTGTATGTTAGATTTTCGATGAAAATGACTGACTGTTTTTTGTACACATAAATATTAAAATATATTATTGAAAAATAAGCTTGAATGTCTATCACAACAGTTGATTTTCACGTATTCACGAACTAGAAATGCGCAGGTGCCACATCCATCAAAATTCCCGCTCTGTTGGTACACAGACGGAATGAAACGGACTATACCACGATCACCATTTCCATTAGCCTTGTTTTACCTTATGCATTATGACTTTATTCTCCTTCACAACCTGTACCCCTTGACGTCAGGTATTTTGTCTTAGTTCTTTCATTGTTCAGCTTAATCGTCGGTATTTTCCTTTGCACACTTTCTGCCTCGAGTCGTGGCAATGTTCCCAAAATCTAACTTCCTTCTAAATTTTTCCCTCTTTTTACCTTTCGATTCACCATATACTTTTCTCTTCTATTCCTATACTCTCCTCATGATCATCGCATTTTTTTCTTGCACACGCACCCTTTTTCTTCCTCCCTTTGTCAACATTTCCCACTTCTACCTCCTCTTACATAACTCTAATTCGCCTTTAATTTTTTTTTACTTTTTACTCCTGGTCATCGGAATATTTTTTTTTCTATCTCATCCTCATTCTATCTCCCTTTGTCATTATTGCCCACTTCCGCTCCCTCCTCGTACCTTTCAATTCACCTTTTTCTCTTTGACTCCTTTTTAATGTTACAATTGTATTGGCACTCACCACATGACTGCTAAGCCTATTCCACTCATCCACAACCCTGTTAGTAAACCAGTTTCTGCCTATGTCCCTGTTGAATCTGAGTTTATCCAGTTTAAACCCATTACTTCGTGTCCTACCCGGCTCTACCTCTTATGAATATCCCCCTTATTAAAGCCATTCATCCATTTATAAACCTCGATCATGTCTCCACGCACCCTTTGCCTTTCTAGAGAATGCAAGTTTAACTGTTTGAGTCTTTTCTCGCATGGCAAGTTTCTCAACCCCTGAATCATCCTCCTTTGCACCGATTCTAACATTTTGATATCCATTCTATTGTAAGGTGACCAGAACTGAACCGCATAATCAAGATGAGGTCTAACTAATGCTAAAAATATCGTTTGAGGAAGACGTAGGCGCTTCTGTTATTTACACTCCTTGAAATAAATCCCAGTACCCTGTTTGCTCGATTTCTAGCTTGAATGCATTGTGCCCTTGGGCGGAGATCAGAGCACACTAAGACCCCTAAATCCCTCTCGCATCCAGACCTGCTTATGGAAGTGTCATTTAAGCAATTGTTATGTGAGGGGTTGTTCCTACTTACACTCAGAATACTGCACTTCCCTACATTGAACTCCATCTGCTATTTATCCGCCCAGTCATACAATCTGTTTAGTTCATCCTGGAGAATACTAGCGTCCTGATCTGAATCAATTACTCTACCGATCTTGGTATCATCTGCAAACTTACTGACATCACTACTTATTCTCTAAGTCATTGATATAAATAATAAACAAAAGTGGACTTAAACCAAACATTGTGGGACCTCGTAACACATCCCCAGTCAGATCTTTTACCATTGATTTGCACTCTTTGCTTCCTATTGCTAAGCCACGCCGTGACCCAGTTCAAAACTTTACCCTCTACTCCGTGAGCCTGTAGTTTAAGCAACAGTCGTTGGTGAGGAACTTTGTCAAATGCTTTACTAAAACCAAGATAGATTACATCATAATTTTCATCTCTGTCAACCGCCTCAAATACTTTATTGTAAAAGGACAAGAGATTGGTTAGGCATGACCTACCTTTCGTGAATCCATGCTGCGAGTCGTGAATTAAGCTATGTTTCTTATACTCTGCTTAGATCTATGTTTCTCTATACCTCTCAATACTTCTCCCTCCTCCACCTTATCCTTACCCACCTTCCTTTTCCCCTTTTCTCTCCTTTCTCTCGTTTTTTTCTTTTCCTTCGTCACTTTTTCGCTCTCCCTTTCCCTGTTTCTCCCTCTTCCCTTTCTCTCTCCATTACCCCCACTTTCCTCTTCCCTTTATCCCTCAGTCGCCCCTTTCCTATGTTTGACTTCTTCCCTTCCCTTCCCCTTTTCTCCTCTCACTCTAACCTTTTCTCCCTTATTTCCCTTCCTCTCCACTTCCCTTCACCCCTCACCACCTCCCTTTCCATACCTTTCCTTATCTTCTCCCAATCCATCCTCCCCTTTCCCCCTTCCTCTCTCTTCTCCCTTCACCACCTCTTCCCAGTGGTCGGTGGAGCCAAGGCGGCACACGACGAGAATAAACCATCCCAGAAGAGCACAACGTTGATGACCTGCACGTTCCTGCTTAACAGTGTTCATTTACATTAAAATGACTCAACAAAAAAAGATGAAGAAGGCTAACTGCTGCGGGTGCTTCGACTGGCTCTTCGCCAGGCGGGCGCGCCGCAGCCCCTCCGAGGACCTCGACTCTTTCTGTCGAGGAAATAAAACCGCGGGTGCCCAGGACGATGCGGGCGAACTGGGACAAGCGTCCCTAAGCCTGGTCTGCCTGCAGAACGCAGCTCAGCCTCTCGCTGTGGTGGAGGAGGAACCTCCCTCCGACACCCAGGATGCTGACGGTGTGGTAGGAAATGGAGGAAAGGAGGGCAATGGCAAGAGGCCTCAAACCCTCATCATTACAGTCCACTTGGTCAAGAGAGAAAGGGTCAACAAGCCACTGGACGAAACAACAGTCGCAGTAAAGGACTGGACGCCGGAGAGCCGTGGCAAGAGGGTTCAAACTCTGATCATTACTCAGCTCAGGGTCAAGAGAAAAAAGATCAAAGAGCTCCCCTCCGAGCATCAAGGCACTGCTGGGGACGCTCCTTCCAGCAGGGGCAAGGCAGTTACCGAGCCACCAAAGAAGCCCCTCAAAAGCAGCCTCAAAAAGCAGGATGCACCTCAAAACACGGACAAGAAAATTGTCAGGTTCAACTTCCAAAACCTGAACGCTTTCGTCAAGGATCGTGAACTGTACTGTGGCTACGAGTACTTCAGGTATGGCTTCCCTCTCTCCAGCATTCCTTCTGAGCTACAAAAGCTAAAGGAAAGAACAGTGAAGCCACAGAAAGAGCCACCAAAGGAAGCTGTAAACAAACTGCCAGAGCCTCAGAAAACAGCAATAGAGAAAGCAGCAGATTCAGACAACAAAAACACTGAGCCACAACATCTCACAGGGATTCTCAAGAAAGGAAAGACGGCCAGCACCGTTCATAAATGTCTCCGCTTTGACTTCCAAAACTTGAACACTTTCGTCAAGGATCGTGAGCTGTACTGTGGCTACGACTACTTCAAGTATGGCTTCCCTCTCTCAAGCATTCGTTCTCAGCCGCAAAAGGTAAAGGAAAGAAAAATGAAGCCACAGGAAGGGCCAGTAAAGGACGCAGTAAACAAACACAATACACTACAGGAGCAAACAGTTAGAGAAGCAGGCTATACACCGATGAATACCACTATTGGAGGGAAGTCTCCTAAAGGTATCCTTAAGGGAGAAAAGATGCCACAGTCCACCTGTCCAAAACATGTGGGCTTCAACCTTGGTAACCTCCGCGCCCCCGTTAAGGAACGTGAGCTGCACCGTGGCCACGGCTACTTCAGATACGCCGCGCCGCTGGAAGCCACTCAGTCTCCCAACTTTACCTCGAGGCCTCACCACCAGCCAGTTAGATCCGCCTCTAACTCGCTGCGAGGAGCACCTCGGCACCTCGGGAGGCCGTCACAGTGGAGCAACGACTCCTTCCAGCAAAACAGTGGCCGGAATGCTGCACAACTACACCAACAGCCGCCACTCACAGCACCGCCAGCACAACCCCAGCAGCCACGTCTCGCCAAGATACGAACCAAGGCATTTCTACGGACAGACAAATCCAGGCATCAACTCCCGCACCAGAAGTCGTGTCAAAAGAGGCGCCAAGCCGAGTGGTGGTGATTTTCTGTGAGCACCGGGCGAGTACACAGAGTCGTGATCAAACTCAAATGCTCAGCGACGTACAGTTGACGTACATTGCGGGTGCATTTCGCAATACCCGCTGAACAGTAACTGTCGTTGATTGGTGATTTATAACAATGACTGAGGAGTACCAAGAAGCACCACAAACACACTGAGAGGAACGGCTCGCCAGCTGACTACAGTCACCATGCAGAGGAACACATCCCACGGAACGGTGCCACTTCTACGGAACAAATCATTCAAGAGTGTCGCATCTGTGGGGAGTGATTCGATGCATGTGTGTGGCTACATTTCTTATCTTATCTTTCAAATGAAAAAATAAAAATAAAATATTATTCTTCATTTTCACTCCTTTGTTCTTCCCTGTCTTTTTCCCTCCCATTCTTACATCTCAATACTTCTCCCTCCTCCCCTTATCCTTACCTACCTACCTTTTCCCCTTTCTCTCCTTTCTCTCGTTTTTTTTTCTTTTTCCTTCGTCACTTTTTATCGCTCCTCCTTTCCCTGTTTCTCCCTCCTACCTTTCTCTCTCCATTACCCCCACTTTCCCCTTCTCTTTATCCCTTAGTCGCTCCTTTGCTATGTTTGACTTCTTCCCCTCTTCTCCCCTCACCCTAACCTTTTCTCCCCTTATTTCCCCTTCCCTCTCCACTTCCCTTCACCCCTCACCACCTCTCCCTTTTCATACCTTTCCTTATCTTCTCCCCAATCCTTCCTCCCCCTTTCCCCTCCCCTTCCTCTCACTTCTCCCTTCGCCACCTCTTCCTGGTCCTCCTCTCCCTTCTTTCCCATCCTTTCTCCTCCCCTCTCCTTCCCCTTCTCCCTTCCCTCGCTGAAAAGCGCCGGGTTGTGAAAGTCTCTCTCGTGACCGAGGCTCAGGACAAGCGATTGGTCTTTAAGGCGTTTTCAAGATCCTGTGGGAGCGAACTCCCAGTGTTGGAGGCATCTTACACAGCAGTATCTAATTTCCATGCACAATTTTTATACAATTCAATTTATGGTCACAATTTAAGTTATTTCGAAAGCGCTTTTAATATTTGCCAAAACTGTTAACTCGCTTAAATTTCTAACAATGCCTTCGAACCTTAAGTGTGACGTCTGTCCCGGACGTTTTGCAGCTCAGTTCTTCCAGCTGAGTAAAACTAGCCGCCTCTGCGTTCAAAGATTGCATCTTCATAAGGCTGTGACTGAATGGAAAGTCAAGCACAATGATCTTGAAAAGAAATTTGTAGCCCTTCAGGAATTTGTTTTAACTAATGTGGCAGTGACTCCACCATCGATGGTGGAGAGGCCCTCCACTGAGACTGTGCCCTCTCCAGACGACCCTCCTGCTTCACGGGAGGACGTGTTACCTGCCTCACAGGTTGACTCCCAGCCTGCCTCACAGGATAACCCCCAGCCTGCCTCACAGGCTAACCCCCAGCCTGCCTCACAGGCTAACCCCCAGCCTGCCTCACAGGCTAACCCCCAGCCTGCCTCACAGGCTAACCCCCAGCCTGCCTCACAGGCTAACCCCCAGCCTGCCTCACAGGCTAACCCCCGGCCTGCCTCACAGAACAACCGCCAGCCTGCCTCACAGGCTGACCCCCAGCCTGCCTCACAGGCTAACCCCCAGTCTGATTCACAGGCTAACTCCCAGCCTGCCTCACAGGACAACCTCCAGCCTGCCCCACTTAACGCTTCTCTTCCTGCTTCACAGGATGTCGGGTTCCAACCTGTAAGGAATGGAGCCAAACCGAAGCAGGCAACCAAGGATTTACTGACCCCCACTACCTTCAATAGGTTCCAGGTGCTGGCAGACACCATGGAGGATGAGTTCGAGACTCGCCTAGTTGGGGACTCCATGGTGCGTGGCCAGCTGGTTGAGTTCTGTGGTCGTTCATCAAACGGCCGCAGAAAACGTTACTGCTATCCAGGTGCCAGACTGGACGACATCACCGCAGCGTGCGACGATGTCACGAGAAATGCCGACCGAAACACCCTCTTTGTCATTCACGCGGGGACAAATGACGTAAAGACAACCCTTTCTGAGGAACTGCTTGAGAAATACCGCCGCATGATCAAGCAGTATAAACGTAAAACGGATGCCAGTAACATCATAATCTCAGGAATCCTCCCGAGGGTCGGTGCCGAATCTAGCTTTTACAGTAAGGCCTTCAGCACAAACAACAGACTTCAGTCCTTTGCTCACAAGAAAACGTCCAGTTCGCTAACTTGTGGAACAATTTTACTACGATTCAGACTTGTTCCTTCCTGATGGCATTCACTTAAACCCTGTTGAGCAGCCTGTTTCGGGAGGCTGCTCTGTGACCAAGTGGCTCTTCGAAAGCCAAAACGCGGAGGCGAGAACACCAGCAGCTCCACCGTAAGGGTGCACTCAACCCGCAAAACTCCCGACTCAAATCACATTAAAGCTTGCTATGTAAACGCTCGTAGCCTACGTAACAAATTTGAAGACTTAGAAGTCCTTGCTATGTAAACGCTCGTAGCCTACGTAACAAATTTGAAGACTTAGAAGTCCTCGAAGCTACAAATCATTATCACATCATCGGAGTCACAGAATCTTGATAGACACTTCAAATAGAGATTTCATTGCGGAATATAGATTACCGGGTTATACCATTTTAGTCATGAAAGAGAAAACAGACAGGGTGGAGGCGTTATCTTTTATATCCACAACTCTCTCCATCCAGTACCCGTGAAAACAGATATTATAACCAATGTAGACACGGTCTTCATTGAAATTAAAAATAAATCTTGTAAAATAGTAATTGGACTTATCTACAGACCGCCAAGGCAGACTCTTGATATCGACCACGCATTAAGTGAATTATTATTAGAAACAAGTAGCAGTTGCGAGGCGGTAATTGTTGGGGACTTTAACTTGCCAGTGAAAAGATGGGGTGAACCGTTGAGCTGTCATACAGGGCTCGACCTGTACACAAATTTACTAGAAAGTGATTTACATCAACACGTTCAAGAACCGACTCGGGAAAATAATATACTTGATCTTATCTTTTCAACGACAGCTGATCTAGTTAACGAAGTAAATGTTGGTCCAATTTTTAGTTCTAGAGATCACCGAACAATCACATTCAGCATCAATATGAAAGAAAGTAAAGTAACTCCTAGTAAAGAAAAGGTGCCTGATTATCAGAGAGCGAATTTCGTAAGACTCCGATCAATTCTAAATAATTCTGACTGGACTGAAATCACGGCGGAAACAGATGTTGATAAATCTTGGGGGGCCTTCACCACAATATTGAAGAATGCCATAAGCATATGCGTACCCTATCGTAACAGACGTTCAGCTTCTAAGAAGAAACCCAAATGGTGGAATAACGAAATTCAAAATAGCCTATCTCTTAAAAAATGCGTATACAGTAGGTACATATCATCTCAGAGCGAGGCTGACAAACTAGAGTTGGACAGAATTCGCCGCGAAACCAAGAAATTAATAAAACGAAGCAAGAAAAATCTTGAAGAATATATAGCGGAAACAAGTAAATCTAATCCTAAAGAATTTTTCAGCTATGTAAATAATAAAAAGTCACTCACTTGTGGTATCGGACCGCTTGCTAACGAAAATGGTAACCACACGAACGATGAAAATGAAATGGCTACAATCCTAAATAGCTTTTTCGCATCCGTATTTACTGACGAAGATTGTTTATCACCTCAACCGCCGGAGGTTAGAAGGGCCGAAAAGATGTTAAGTGGCGTGCTCATCGTAGAAAGTGACATTTTACGCACAATTGAAAAGATTAAAGTAAGCAAAGCTCCTGGTCCAGACAAAATTACCCCCAGGATCTTAAAAGAAATCAAACATCAAATTTGTAAACCGCTCTCCATCATATTCAATACATCTTTAACAGCTGGAAAAGTTCCGTCGGATTGGAAACTTGCAAATGTCACACCAATTTTCAAAAAGGGGGACAAGTTTCATCCAGGAAACTATCGACCAATTAGCCTGACATCTATTGTTTGTAAGTTAATGGAGACTATCATTCGCGACAATATGGTGAAATTCTTCGAAGAAAACAATATAATAAATAATTCGCAACATGGCTTCCGTAGTAAACGTTCGTGTTTGACTAACTTACTTGATTTTTTTCACTATATTTTTGAGGTGTTCGATGAAAGCAGATCAGTAGATATCATATATCTAGATTTTCAAAAGGCATTTGATAAGGTCCCCCACCAACGATTGCTCAGCAAACTACTGGCGCACGGTATCTCGGGTAACATTCACAATTGGCTTGCGGACTGGCTCTCTGAGCGGAAACAGAGAGTAGTTCTAAACGGTGTTACATCTAACTGGCTCGATGTCAAAAGCGGCGTACCTCAAGGATCAGTGCTTGGCCCCATGCTCTTCTTAATTTATGTTAATGATATCGATGATGGGCTCACTTGCAAAGTATCAAAATTTGCTGATGACAGAAAATTGCTAGTAAAGTAACTGCGACACTCGACGAAGAAGCTTTACAATCAGATCTAGATCGACTTGCACGTTGGGCCAATAAATGGTAAATGAAATTTAACGTTGACAAATGTAAAGTGTTGCACATCGGAAAAAATAACAATCGCGTTCGGTACGTAATGAATGGCCAACAACTTTCTGCAGTAAGTAAAGAAAAGGATCTTGGAATCACTATATCAAGCGATTTAAAGCCCGGTCAGCATTGTTCAGAGGTAGTTAAAACTGCAAACAAATTGGTTGGCTTCATCGGACGA
Organism: Eriocheir sinensis; assembly: GCF_024679095.1. NCBI lineage: Eukaryota > Metazoa > Arthropoda > Malacostraca > Decapoda > Varunidae > Eriocheir > Eriocheir sinensis. The sequence goes on along the minus strand of NW_026110376.1, from coordinate 6,237 downwards.
GTCTTTAATAATAAATCGGAAAAAGTAATATTAAAACTGTATAATTCGTTGGTTCGACCCCGTCTAGAGTACTGTGTACAGTTTTGGTCTCCCTACTACAGAAAAGACATAGAAAAGTTGGAACGGGTCCAACGAAGAGTGACAAAGATGATTCCTAGGTTGAGAAATTTGTCATATGAACAAAGGCTTAAAGAAGTAAATTTATTCAGCCTATCAAAACGAAGAATGCGAGGCGATCTAATAGAAGTGTTTAAAATGTTTAAAGGATTCAGTGATATTAATGCGGAAGATTACTTTAAAATTGATCGATCAAATAGAACAAGAAGAAATCACAATTTGAAGATAAGTGGTAAAAGATTCTCGTCGCACGAGGCCAAGCACTTCTTCTTCAATCGAGTTGTTAATGTTTGGAACTCTCTACCTTGTGATGTCGTTGATAGTACAACAGTTACGGCTTTCAAGAATAGATTAGACAAGTGTTTTGAATCCAACCAGCAACTAAGATATTACTCATTGTCGTAATAACGTTAAGTTCTTTCGAATAATGGTGTCCTTGTCCGCTTTTATCGCCCGGTTAGTGGTAGCAGTAATGGTAGTTCTTTCCTCTTTCCTACATAAATTCCATGCAGTTTTTCCATGCTGCATGGTTCTTTTTCCTTTCCTGCCAGCTTTGGCTGGAGGGATGGGGGAGTGGGGAGGAGCCGTCGCCTTTGCTGTCCTTCATCTTCCACCTTTGATTAGATAGTTAGTGTAGCTTGTCACAAACAACCTCGTAAGGACCAGCAGGTCTGCTGTTGTTTGTTCTCCCTTTGTGTTGCTTTGTGTTCCCTTCACCATCTCTCTCTCCCTTCCCATACCTTTCCGTATCTTTTACTCGTGGGGGACGACACGCGCGCTACCACCCTGTCCGTCTTTCACCTTAATTCCACACGTTACCTCCCCCTAACCCCCATTCCTTCAAAACCCCTTTCACTCTCCACCCCTCAAGTTCAGGTTCAAGGAGGTTTCAGTGTGGTGGTCCTGACACGCGCGTTACCACCCCGTCCGTCTTTCACTTTAGATTCCACACTTTGCCTCCTCCTAACCTGTATCTTTTCCCAATGTATCATTTTATTATAGTACAAGAGATCATATAAGTTTTCGAATTAAAAAAAATAATAAATGGTTTAGTCTCCGTAATTTTCTCTAGTGCATTTTCTTTTAGTTCTTCTTTCTGTAGTTCTTTAGTTCTTTTAGTTCTTTCCTTTAAAACATTAGTATTTTTACCTTCCACCAATCTTTATCTTTCTACACTGTATAAATAATTTGAGTACAATGAGCCGCATAGGTTTTCAAAGATTTCCTCTAGAATTTCAAATAGTTGTGAGAAACCCACCTCAATTAGAATGTTTTTTCTTACTTTCTCGGTACGTGACAGTCGCATGGATTGGAAATATCATAAATCTATCTCCGTTTCCCCTTGACTGACTTCGTGAGCGTCTCCGTTTTCTCTGGGACGGGGGGGAAGGTGAGGAGGGAGAGGGGACGTGTTGCAGGGAATAGATGAGAGCATTATCTTGCCCCGTCACAGCTGAAGAAGGAGGAAGCAATACTGTCCCAAGTCTGTGTGAGTTAGTGTGTGTGGAGGAGGAGGAGGAGGAGGAAAGGAGGAAAGGGGACAAAATAATGCTATGTTTGGTCTGGTTTGGTTTGGTGTGTTGTATTATTAGCAGTCACGAAACGGTTTGGTATTATGTTTCCAGATTTGTGAAGAATTTTGAGTCTTTTGTATATGTTTGTGTATGTGTTTTTATGTCGGAATCTCTCTGTAGTTATTTATTAGGTTTGGTTTTCAGATTGGTGAGGAATTTTGAGTTTTTAATTTGTGTTTGTCTTTGTGTGTGTCCGTAAGTCTTTCTGTGTCTACTTCTGTCTATCTATCTATCTGTCTATCTATCTATCTATATGTCTAGCCGTCACTCTCTCCCACTTTATTTATTCATTCCGCGTCATCGGCAAGCCCTATTTTTTCTCCTCCCTTTCCTTGATCTCCCTTCCATCAAACTCTCAACTACCTGCCAAGCCCTGTCCGAGGTGATAGAGGGAACCATATGCGAAAGAGAGGAGGAGAGGAAGGAGAAAGAGACTGAAGAGGAGGAGGAAGAAGAGGAGAAGAAAGAAAGAGAGAGAGGAGGAGGAGGAGAAAAATAAGAAAAGAAAAAAAATCACAACCACCACACCATACAACAACCATATGTGAAAGAGAAAAAGGAATAGGAGAAGGAGACTGAGGAGGAGGAGGAGGAGGAGGAGGAGGAGAAAGAGGAAAAGGAAAAGGAAAAAAAATGAGAAAGGAAAAAATCACAACCACCACACCATACAACAACCATATGTGAAAGAGAAAAAAGGAATAGGAGAAGGAGACTGAGGAGGAGGAGGAGGAGGAGGAGGAGGAGGAGGAGGAGAAAGAGGAAAAGGAAAAGGAAAAAAAATGAGAAAGGAAAAAAGCACAACCACCACACCATACAACAACCATTATGTGAAAGAGAAAAAGGAATAGGAGAAGGAGACTGAGGAGGAGGAGAAGGAGGAGAAAGAGGAAAAGGAAGAAAAAAATGAAAAGAAAAAAATCACATCCGTAACACCATACAGCAACAATACGAAAGAAGAGAGGAAGAGAATGAAGTAAGAGAAGGAGAATGATGACGGTGAGGAGGAAGAGGAAGAGGAGGAGAAGAAGCAGGAGGAAGAGAATAATTAGAAAGGAAATCTTTTTGTCATATCAAAGAGAAGAAAGCCTGATGAAATTTTAATGAGAAAAATCGCAATATCTCTGAGAGAGAGAGAGAGAGAGAGAGAGAGAGAGAGAGAGAGAGAGAGAGAGAGAGAGAGAGCGGAAGAAAGAGAATGATGGTTGTATTTAATTACTGAGCCCATGTGTGTATTTATGGTGTGTGTATGTATGTGTGTGTGTGTGTGTGTGTGTGTGTGTGTGTGTGTGTGTGTGTGTGTGTGTGTGTGTGTGTGTGTGTGTGTGTGTGTGTGTAATAATAATAATAAATGGTTTATTAAGTGATTGCAGCTGTAAAGCTGAAAACATACATGTTAAAAATACAATATTGAAAAAAAAAAGTATAATGTGAAAGGGGTATAGGGGGTCTGGGGTGGTGGGGGGGAGGTGAGGTGGTGGAATGCAGTGCGTTAGTGCTGAAGGAGGCGGTGTGGTATTCCGGTTGATGGGTCAGGTGTTTAAGCCACAGGTCAACCCCAGGTCAAAAAAGGGTCAGGTCGCAGTAGATGGCAGGGGTGCAGGTAGAAGTGGTGTCGGCCGTCGCTCAGCTTAGTGATGCCCTGCTAATCTCTCCAGCCGGTGAGACAAGATAGGAAGGGGTGGACCGAGAAGCGGTAGGCGTGGGAACATCAAAACGTCTGCACTGCCCCATGCCACTTGCCCTTGCCACTTGCCCCAACCATGACTCCACCTGAGTGACGGGCCTCAACACTGCACCGCACCTGAACCGAATTCTCCCAGCAGCATGATGGTCGGGCTGATGTACCTGGGGGCACCTGGGGGCCGGCGTCGGCTGGATGGTTAGGCGGCATCGACGTCACACTGGCCATTACTACTCTTCATTGTCTTCACGGCACCACAAACGCACTGCACTCACTTTCTCTCACCATGATTAAGCTTGATGTCGCAAAAGTTTCTTACAGTGTTGGGTTATTGATGAAAAGGGAGATGGGGATGGAGGGGAAGGGGAGAGGCCAACAGGCTGGCCCCAGGCTGCTCCTTACGGAGCGCCGTGACCCATGTCTGACCTCGGTCAGGTCTGGGCTACAAGTGTGTGTGTGTGTGTGTGTGTTGTAATTGTCTGTGAGATAGTTTCAGTATTCATCTTTCTGTCTGTATATTTTTCTGTTTGTCTGTTTGTTTGGTGGTTTATCCGAGTGCATACTTTCCTCTGTTCATGCTAATGCGTCCCTCCGGCGTTGACGTGCTGTGCCGTGCTGACGCCCGCCGCTGTGCCGCCACTCCTGTACAGCGTCCTGTCCGGCGGTGGTGGCGGTGCTAAAGGACGCTCTGGAACGCTGTTGTTTGTTGGTTATCTGGTTTGTTCTCGGTTTGCTTTTTGTTTGTGATTTTCAGGTTTACTTTGGGTTTGTGTTTCTTCCCGTTTTGTGTTCCTTCCTGTTTTTTCCTGTTGTGATTTTTTCCTTAGTGATGTTCGGTCTTAGTTTTATTTTTGCAGTCTTTAGACATATTGACGCTTAGTTTGTAGCCTTTGTGCCATTTTTTTCTTTTTCATTTTCTTACAGTATTTCAGTTTTGTTACTTGCTCGGTACACGTTTTATCTTTTGATGATCTTTTTTTCATGGTTCTTGCTTTTGTAGTTTTATTTGTTTTGTTTTTTTAATTCAGGTTGATACTGTGCTTTCTTTTTTTTTCTTTGAACATTCAAGATTTTTGTTCCAGTTTTCAGTCATTTTTTTATAATTTAATTTTCACGTTTTCCTCTTTTTCATCAAATTCCGAAGTGATTGTTATCTTTTTAATTTTCTCTATTTACAAAAAAATCATTCCAATATTGAAAATACTTTTCCCGCTCTTTCTTTTTTTCTTTTTTCTTTCTTTTTCTATTTTTCTTTCTTTCTGTCTCTTTATCTCTTTCTGTCTATCTATTCTCATTTTTCTTTTTCTCCAGCTCGCTTTCTCTCGCTCTCTCTTCACGTGTTCTTTGGTAGTACTTTTTTATATATTTTCTCCGACACGTGAGTCCCCGCCCTGCTCCCGTAGCTCAAATATTCCTGCTCCAGGACTCCACTTTTGCTGCTGGATCCCTGTTGGGGTTCTGGGATTCCTACAGGATATCTCGAACGTCTCTTTTTATTATATACCTCTTTTTCTTTCCTTCTCTCCTCTCCGATCTCCTTTTTTCATTGTTTTCTCTTTTTCTTCCTAGTCGTTTTCTTTCCTCCTCTCGTTTTAATCGTTTTTTTCTTTCCTCATTTCGTTTTTAGTTTGACTTTCACCTTATTTTCATGACCTCGTTTTCCTTCTTTCCTCTTCCCTTTGATCTCTTTTTCATCATTTTCCCTTTCTCTTCGTCGCACTTTTTGCTTTCTTTTCATTTCATGTTTTTTCTCCGGTTTTCTTTCATCTCTTGGTTTCTTTTTTTACTGCTTTCTTTTTCTCCATTTTGCTCCATTTTTAGTTTTTTTATTAGTTTTCCTTTTCTCTTCTCATTCTTTTTTTTCAGATTTCTTTCCACCGTCTTCTGGCTTTTCCTTTTGTTTGTTTGTTATTTTCTATTATTTTTTCACTTTTATTTTTTTTTGTTTCTCTTGTCTTTTTCTTGCTCTCCGTTTTTACTCAGTTTACTTCTATGTTTTTTCCTTAAATAAATAATTTATCTTTTTACTCCATTTCTCCTCAGTGATCTTCCTTCCATTTTCTCTTCTTTCGCACTTTGCCTTTCGCTCTTTGCATGTTTCCCTCTCTTCCTTCTCTCCCTCCCTCTCTCCTAATATTCAACTCAACCCTTTCCTTCCTCTCACTCTCCCTCCTTTTCTTCCTTACCTTCCTTTCTTCTTTCTTCCCTTCCTACCTTCCCTCCTTCCCTAAATTTTTTCTTCTCCTTACCTTTATTTTCTTAATTGATATGTATTTTATAGTTACCTCATCTGTATCTATGTTCAACTATCTATATCTATCTGTCTATCTCATTACAGGCTTGATTTTCCCTTGTCACATTTTTCCTTCAGTAATTTTTCCTCCTCTTTCCTCCACACACATGTTCCTATCATCCCTCGCTGCTTTCCTCCATCCCTCTCCAATTTAACTATTTCTTTTTCTCCTCTCTCTCCCTCATTTTCTTTTCCTTTTCTCCTCCTCCTCCTTTCCTTTCTTATCCTCTTCTTTACTTTAGATTCCTCCCCTCTCTCCCTTCCTCTTATCCTTCATTTCCCTCCAACTTCAATTAATATGATGATCCACTCCCTCGCTCCCTCTCCTTGCCACTCCTTCCTTCTCTCCTTTCACTTCCCCTCTTAAGACATTCTCCATCTCTCTTCCTTTCTCTGTTCTTTCATCACCTTTAATAGAACCTTTCCTTCCTTCTCTCTTCCTTCCTTTCCCTCCTTTCCTGCCTCCTCTCTGTCCACTTTAGATATCCTCCCTTTCTCTTCCTTCCTCTCTTCCTCCCTTTCCTTCCAATTCTCCCTCCAACAGGACCCTCCCTCTGTATCCTTTCCCTCTT
>NW_026110375.1:117500-125000 GCF_024679095.1 Eriocheir sinensis | reverse complement strand
AGAGAGAGAGAGAGAGAGAGAGAGAGAGAGAGAGAGAGAGAGAGAGAGAGAGAGAGAGAGAGAGAGAGAGAGAGAGAGAGAGAGAGAGAGAGAGAGAGAGAGAGAGAGAGAGAATCAATTCCATAACAGGAGTAAAGAGAAAGAAAATGACCACAAAAACAACTCTGGATAAAAGAAAAGGAAGACAAGGAGGAAAACAAAAGAACGGAGAAAAGGAAGGGAGAGCGGAGGAAATAAATGGAGGAGGAAGAGGAGGAGGAAATTGGAAAAAAAATTAAGAGGAAAAACAAGGTAAGAAATTAGGGAGTAAACGAAGAAAGAGGAAGAGGAGGGGGAGGAAAGAAGGAAAAAGAGGATGAGGGGGAGGAAAGAAGGAAGAAGAGGAAGAAGAAGGGGAGAGAAAAATGAGGAGGAGAATAGAGAAAAAAAAAGAGATGCAGCATTTTTTATTTACTCCAAATCTTTACTTGTTTTCATTTCCCTTTCCTTATCACTCCTTCTCCTTCTCCTCCTCCTCCTCCTCCTCCTTTTCCTCCTCCTCCCAATCTTTCTTCCCCCTCCCGCCAATTCTATGCTGGGAAAAAATTTTGCAAGTAAGTTTGAGAAGTATTTCTTTACCATCCTGTGTTATGTGTGGAGGGAGGGAGGGAGGGAGAGAAGGAGGGAGGGAGAGGAAGGGAGAGAGGGAGGGAGGGAAGAAACAAAGGAGAAGAGAAGGGAAAAATTGCGACGAATGGGGAAAAGAGAGAAATTGAGAAGGCGAGGCAAAGAGGAAAGAGGAGAGAGAGGAGGAAAAGGGAAGGGTGAATAGAAAAGGGAGGGAAGGAGGGTGGGAGGGAGGGAAGAAGGAGAGAAAAGAAAGGGAGGAAGAATCGATCTATAAAGTCTACGAAACCTCTTAAAACTGTACGAAACACAGTTACCGGCGGTGTGTGTGTGTGTGTGTGTGTGTGTGTGTGTGTGTGTGTGTGTGTGTGTGTTTGAAGAGGACTCATAAGTTACACACACATACAAACGTACACACACACACACACACACACACACACACACACACACACACACACACACACACACACACACACGCCTGGACAACCTCTTCCACTTCTCACTAATCAACGTGAACTGACACACCTGACTAACCAACCGACGCACAAACAAACAAACACACACAACACAGATACAGACAAACGTACATACGAACAAACCAAACAATCAAACAGACAAACAAACAGACGAACAAACACGGCGCGGCGGCCAGCTCAACCCGAGAACGAAGGTAATACCAACTTTTTTAATTTGACAAAGTTTTAACAAACACGTTACACCGCCCTCTCTCTCTCTCTCTCTCTCTCTGGCCCCCCTTTCCTCTTCTGTCTCTTCCTTCTTCCTCCTCCTCCTCCTTTCTTCTAAGTAATCCTCCCATTCTCTCGCTTTTTTCTCTTCTACCAACCTATTTTGTGTTTGTTCCTGCCTTCACATCTCTCTCTCTCTCTCTCTCTCTCCTCTTACATCTATAATCCTTCTTCCTCTTTTGTTTCTCTCCCTCCTCCCTCCCTCCTCCTCCTCCTCCCACCTTCCCTCCTCTTCATTCATAATTATCTCTTCGTTCCATCCCTTCCTCCTCTTCCTTTCCTTTCTCCTCCTCCCTTCCCTTTATCAAATATTTTCCTGCGTCTCTCTCTATCAAACTCCTTCTTCCATACATACATACATTCTCTCTCTCTCTCTTCATTTCTTGCTTTTGTTTCCTTGTCAATCTCCCTACTTTGAAAGGACGAGTCTCTCTCTCTCTTCTCTCTTTCTCTTCTCTCTCCTTTCCTTCCATTTTTTTTTCCTTCCCATCCCTTTACTTCATCTCTCTCTCTCTCATTACTCCCCCCCCCCCTCCACCCTCTTCGGAGTGTCCTTGGAGGCAATACCTTTGATCCGATCTCGTCTTTTGTTACTCCCATCTTTCTTTTATTCTCGACCAAGCCTGTTTGGGTAAGTTATGTTCCAAAGGTAGGATAATCTGGCTCAGTATGTGTGTGTGTGTGTGTGTGTGTGGGTGTGTATATATTTCAGTTTGCTAGTTGGCCTTGGGCGGAGAGAGAGAGAACATGCAGGGTTTGTCTCTAAACACACACACACACACACACACACACACACACACACACACACACACACACACACACACACACACACACACGGTTTGTTTCAGCCATGTACACACACACACACACACTTCCTTGAATGACTCTTAAAGTGGAGAGCTTCCTACTTTTCACTCTTCCTTATCAAAAATTTCCGGCTGAGAAAGTTTCCCCGTTCGTCAACACCTTCACCTCCCTCCCTTCCTCCCTTGCCTTCCGCTGCACCCCCTTCACCCCCGCTCCCCCAACGCGGCGAACAAACAGTCTGTACTCTATCTACTTCTTCGCTATCTTAAATGTGCCGCTAAAATCACCAACTCGCATGCCTCAGTAAAGTGTATCATCCGTAATCCTTTATTTATCTATTTATCTATTTTTTATTTATCTATTTTTTTTTTTTTGTGTGTGTGTGTTTGTGTTCCCACTCTCCTACACTTAATCCACATATTCCTTTGCTTCTTTACACCACCTTTCTCTTTAGTTTGTGTTCTTCTATGTGTGTTTCCAGCTTCGTACTTTTTCTTAACGTCTGTTTCATAGTTTTCCTTCGTCTGTGTTTCTCTATATTTACGTATCTTCAGCATGGTGTGTCCTTTCTAACTGATCTTGAATCCCATAACGACGCTGCTTTTTTCCTTCATCTACACCAACGAGTCACCCATTCATCCATCCATTCATTCATACATACACACGAGTCCCCCACATAAGTCTTGCCCACCTGTCGCCTCTCCAGGTATACAAGGTTTCAGGACAGCACCAAGGTCACGGTAAGCAGCTCAGGACGTGTCGATTATGCGTCCCTCTTAGTGATTTCTGCGTTTCCGATTCCTGCCTGTCTGTGCGATGGTTAAGCGGCAATTCCGAAGCAGACTAATAAAAAATGCCTCCGTGTCGCTGATGATAGAACGCGACGCACATAAAAAGGAGAAGCAGTCCACGAAATGTCTCCTGAAGGTCGCGTAGTTTCCAGGTCGTGTAGTTTCCAGGTCGCGTCGTTTCCAGGTCGCCCCGGACGCCTACACACCTAATGAAACACCGAGGCATTCCGTATCCTGTCGCGACGCATCCAAATCACAGACTAGCGTGTATTTCCCCCTTTTTTGCCTGTCGCTTTGGTTTCCTCTTTGGAGCTGTGATGACAAGTGTGGCCTCGCCTTCTCGGCCTTTCAATCACACCTTTGCCCGGACATGCGGTAAATATCTCCCTAAGTGGTTTCAAATATGCTTCGCTGCCCTTACTCTGCCCTCAATTATTTTTCCCGGTCTCTGTTCCTGCTTGGTTTTCCTTTTTCAGTCCATTGTGTTGTCTATTACTCCCCACCGTGTTGCCCTCACCCCCTTAGGCAGCGTGTGTTCCGGTCGCATTTTACGATTCAGTAGTTATTTTCTGCATGTCCTGTTTCGTTTTTCCCATCTCACGCCTGCCTCCTGTAAGTTCCGTCCAGCCTCGAGTGTTTCTCCTCTGTCCGGCAAAGGGGGGACGGCCGCTCAAATCCACCGAACTGTCAAACTATAAACTTGAACTTGTTTTGAGGGAGATCCCTTTTGCTTCATCCGTTGTCAAGAAAGTTGGAGAGACAGGCTGAGAGTGAGGCATCCGCGCGGGGCCCTTCGATGCAGGCTGACTAGGAACGAGCCACCTCCGCCTACTGTTTCCTTTGGGGCAGTTTCCACAGTCTAACCAACACAGCGTCCTTCTAAGCTCCCAAACCAATGTATACTCTCCATTAAGCTAAAATGTTCTATTTGGCACCCGATAATAAAGAAATTTCCTGTATAGTTTCCTTAAATTTCTTACCTTTTATATGAACAAAAATCACTTGCAATATATTTTTTGAAGTATATTGTTTAGTTTCTCAGCTTACAAAATTAGCAGCTGTCGAACTGTGGAACTAACCCTTTGTCAACCATTTAGAGTGTTTTCCAGGATGCATTACGTGGACTACCCAAGAGAATTATGTAAACCTGAGACTCTGGTGATGCATAAGACAAGAAACGAGGATGTTCAAGTATTCATCGTGTTCTATTCATTGTCTTTCACTGATTATATATTAGCTACTATATGGCCCTTCATTAAATTATCTCTGGGTATCTGGACACCTCTCCTTCCGAAATTGACCTCTCTTTCGGCACCTCTTTGGATTCCTTTTTTGGAACACCAACTAGCAGGCTTTTTTTTTTATTATTGTTTCCTTTTTTTGTGTCCTTGAGCTGTCTCCTTTGTTGTAAAAAAAAAAAATTGTGTTGCCTTCTTATTCTTTCCCCCTCTTGTTATTCCTGAACTTATTCCTAACTTGACCTTGTGTGTGTGTGTGTGTGTGTGTGTGTGTCCCAACATTCAATAGTGCGGAGGTAAAAGCCATTCGTCTCATCAACTCTCCCATTTACACTGTCCCGCATTTTGTTAATTTTCACCGCACTGCCGCGTCGCCTTCACATCACTATAACACACACACACACACACACACACACAGCAAGTAATAATATCAACGCCGATGTGACAAAAACTAACAAAAAAACACAAAAACGATGATGAAATGAAATTGACAACAAATGAAAAACGAAGTGGATAAAAAAAGTACTACCACTAACGACGGATAATCCTCCTCCTCCTCCTCCTCCTCCTCCTCCTCCTCGGCGTCGCTAACTTGGCTCCTCCTCGAACTGGTCTTTAATTAAGTGGCCGCCGTCTGGTGGGGATCAACACGGAACTTCCCGCCCGAGGTAATGTTCGTCCATTAATTGCTGATAAAGTTAATTATCACAGCAGCGACGGAAAATTTGATTAAAGTTTTATGCGCTCGATAGAATTGAAGACGATTTTTTTTTTGTCTTTACTCATTACTTTTTTTTATTTTACTCTACTTTTAAGTTTTCAATGTGTGTGTGTGTGTGTGTGTGTGTGTGTGTGTGTGTGTTTAGATTAATTACTACTACTTCTCTCTCTCTCTCTCTCTGTGTGTGTGTGTGTGTGTGAGATTAATCTACTACTCTCTCTCTCTCTGTGTGTGTGTGTGTGTTTAGATTAATTACTACTACTACGACGACTACTCTCTCTCTCTCTCTCTCTCTCTCTCTCTCTGTGTGTGTGTGTGTGTGTGTGTGTGTGTGTGTGTGTGTGTGTGTGTTTGAGGAATAATAAAACTTTTTTTTCGAATGACCTAAAAAAATAATCCCAATATATAATAGAGGAATATAACTTTTTTTTTCCGAACAATAATGGAAATGAATGAAAATACAAAGGCGCATTTTTAAATTAAGGTTTAAAATGCGTCCCGTTTTCTGTGCATTAATTAACACATAGTTTTTTTTGTTTTTTGTTTTGTTTTTGCCTTTCATTAGCATTCAGCTTTAACGCTTCGAGATACTAAAATGGATAAAAGGGACGCATACCAAAAAAATGACCCTCTCTCTCTCTCTCTCTCTCTCTCTCTCTCTCTCTCTCTCTCTCTCTCTCTCTCTCTCTCTCTCTCTCTCTCTCTCTCTCTCTCTCTCTTTTAGTTTGTGTTCTCTCATTCTTTCGCTTTATTTCTTTTTTTCTTTCTCTTTCTATATTTTTTTCTTTCATTCATTCTCATTCTCTCTCTCTCTCTCTCTCTCTCTCTCTCTCCTTTTTTTTCGTTTATTTTCTCTCATTTTTTTCTCTTTATTTCTATTTTTCTTTCATTCATTCATTCATTCTCTCTCTCTCTCTCTCTCTCTCTCTCTCTCTCTCTCTCTCTCTCATTGGCAAGAATCAACTACTAAGTCAACTGAATTACGACTGAATACCACAAACACTCGCTCTTTGCCACCTCTACCCCCCTTCCTTCCCCTCCCTTTACTGGCCCTCTCCCTCACCCTTGCCCTCCCCTCCCACCGCTCCCCTGACCACTTCTCTCCCAAACCAATCCTCTAATCCTCTCCCTCCCCCCCTCCGCAATCTCTCCTCGGGCTTTTCACCTTCCCCTGCAGCATCCAGCCCACCTGTCGGCACGTGGGGACACATCATCACCTGGATTTACCTGCACGTGTTCACAAGTGTTTTCCGGAGCACATGTGTCTCCTCGTTGTGGTTCCCTCGCAGGTAAGACTAATAATTAACCTCTTTACCTATCCACCTCCAGCTACCAGCCTCACCCCCCCTCTGCGCCAGGTAAGAGTCAAACCCTTATTAGAACTTACGTCATTAAAAAGGTGATTTAGTTTGTGATATGTTTCCCTCCCTCCTCCTTCATGCCCATATAAGGTCGTTTCTATCTTCCTACCTATTTTTTTTCAGGATTACTATTAATTATTATTATTATTATTATTATTATTATTATTATTATTATTATTATTATTATTATTATTATTATTATTATTATTATTATTATTATTATTATTATTATTATTATTATTAGTCGTAGTAGTAGTAGTAGTAGTAGTAGTAGTAGTAGTAGTAGTGGTGGCAGTGGTAGTGGTAGTAGTAGTAGTAGAAGCGTTTTTAAATGAAAAGTGGGAAACTGAATAAAATTGGAAATAAGATAAAACATAAGCATGATACATTTTGAAACTAAATAATAATAATAAATTAAATACCCTTAAAAATATTTTTGAAAAGTAAATAAACAACAACAAAGGAAATATCTATGAAAAATAAGGTTAAAATTAAACTAAATATATATTCATTACTAAAAATAAAACAAAGGGATAATTAAGAAAACAATGAGAGAGAGAGAGAGAGAGAGAGAGAGAGAGAGAGAGAGAGAGAGAGAGAGAGAGAGAGAGAGAGAGAGAGAGAGAGAAGGGAGGATAATATAAAATAATGAGAATGGGGGTAGGATGCTAAAAAGGGAGAGAAGGCGTAGAGAGGAGCACGAGAAAGAAAGAACGGAAAGGAGGAATATATGAATGTAAAAATGACGACGGAGAGATAAAGAGCGAGGGAGGAGAGATAAAGAATTCCTGGGAGATGAGAGGAAAAGAGAGACAGGAGGAATGAATGGAAGTAAAAACGGCAAGGAATTGAGGAAGGGAGAGGAAAGAATGATAAAGATGTATCAGGAGGGTAGAGGAGGTAACAACGGGAGAAAAAATGACGTGAAAAAGGAAAAGAAAAGAGGAAAAGTGAGGATGGGAAAAGGAAGAGGTTAAGGTAGGTAGGAAAGAGAGTGAGGAAGAATTAGGGTACAGGTAAGATAAAGGTGATGGGCAAGGTAAGGTAAGTGGAGTAGGTGAGAGGGGAAGAGGATAAAGTCAAGATACCGTAAAAGTGATGGAGGGAAAAGGGAAGGGTTTAAGTAAGCAAGGTGAGTGAGGAAGAATTAGGGGACAGGTAAGAGAGGTGATGAGAAAGGGAGGTGGAGTAGGTGAGAGGGGAGGGGGGTGAAGGCAAGATAACGTAACA
>NW_026110375.1:80000-115000 GCF_024679095.1 Eriocheir sinensis | reverse complement strand
TCAGGAATATTGTCTTTGTCACGACCTTCAATTGGCTATTCGGGGTTTCTATATCCTTTTCTTACACTATTTTTTTTCCCACACTACTCTTTACACTTCCTTTACTTTACACTACTGCTTAAATTTTCCACAATGCAACTTCTGAGACACTTGAGCTCTCTTCAGTACGCCAGATGACGATTAGGTTAGGGTCACGGATTCTGTCTCTACCACGGCCTTCACTCTTCTTTTCGATGTTTTTCGCTCCTCTTTACACTATGCTACTTTTGAAACATGAAGAGCTCTCGTTCGTATACCACTTGAGGGTTAGGGTCACGGATTCAGTCTTTGCTCCGACCTTCACTTTGCCATTCGCTATTTCTGTCTCCCTTGTCGAAACTCTTTACACTATGCGACTTCCTGAGACCCCTGAAGAGCTCCTGCCCACCAGCCAGTGACCTCAACACACACCCGGCGCTGGACTCGAAGTGAATGACCGTAGGAGGGTGGCCACCACCAACACCAAGCCGACCCCCAGAGTACTACATACCACCATCCTCCTCATCCACTTCCTCACCCCCCTTCTGTCCCTCCTCTCCCCACTCCCCAATACGTTATCTCCCTCCCACATACCTCCCACTTCTCCTTTGACCTTTCCTCTCTCCTCCTTCTGCCTCTTCTCTCCTCCGATCCCGTATACCTCTATCTCTCTCCTTCTTCCTCCACTGGCTCTTCTTCCTCTCTCCCTTTTTTGGCCACTTCTCTCCCTCCATCCTCATCCAAGTTTCCTCTCATTCTTCTTCCTCCACCTCTTCTTCTATCACCTTCCTTCTTACCTTCTTCTCGTACCCTCTTCATTGCCTATCCCTCTCCACTTCACGCTCCACCTCCTCTTCGTCATTCACCTCCGACTTTGTTCCTTAATTAAACCAACTCTTCCATGTTTTTTTTTTTATTCTTCCACGTTCTTATTTCACTACACACACCGTTCCTTTTTTTCCATCCTTCTACATTTTCTTTTCTCCATTCTTTCCTTTTTTTTCTCTCTTTTTTCCTTCCCCTCTTTCCTTTCCATTTTCTACGCTTCTTCCTTCCTTCCTCTCTTCTTTCCTAATCGATTATAAACTTATACTAAAGCGACAAAAATAAGCAATGACTCGAAACTAGACAAACAAAGAGAAAAAGCAGGTGAGAGCACGAACAGCCAGTCACACGTTAATAGCCAATCCGGGGTCGTTCTGGAGTCACGTGACCACCCACCAATGACAGCCTGAAGGACGGCCCTCGCACGTGGCTTCTAATCCCCGGTGACCCAGATGTTAAGTCTCTCGGGGCGCCGCGGGGGGCAGAGAGGCACGGGGGGGAAGGGGAGGAAGGGAAGAAGGGGAGGAGAGGGAGGTTGGGAGGGCAGGGTTCGGCTTCCAAGGTCAGAACATCACAGGGAGTCTTGATAATAATAGAAGTCGTAGCAGAAGAGGTCGTGACAACAATAATAATAATAATAATAATAATAATAATAATAATAATAATAATAATAATAGAAGTAGATGAGGATATAGCGGAAGAAAAGGAAGAATGATAAATAACGGGAAAAAGGAAAAAAAAAAGGAAAATGAAACGTAATACGGAATAGAGTGACAGCGGAAAAGAGAGAGAATGAAAGGAAAAAAAAGGAAAGAAACAAAAAGAATAACGAGAAAAAGACGAAGGACTGAAAAAAATGAGAGAGAGAGAGAGAGAGAGAGAGAGAGAGAGAGAGAGAGAGAGAGAGAGAGAGAGAGAGAGAGAGAGAGAGAGAGAGAGAGAGAGAGAGAGAGAGAGAGAGAGAAGAAGAAGAAAACAGAGCATAGCGGTCAGTACTGGAGTAACCTGAGCGGCGGCAGGTGAGCGGCCAGGTGAATTAGGCCCACTAGAGGTCATTAAAGCCTACCTGAGGGTCTTAATCAGGTCAAATTGGGGTCCTGCCGAAGACTAATAGGGTACGCGGACTACTGAAGGGGGGGAAGGGAAGGAAGGGGATGGAGGTGAAGATGGAAGGGAAGGTGAAGAAGGGCTATAAGATGACAATAGTGATGGGGAAAGGTGAAGATGGGAGTAGAGGGGAAGGGCAAGAGGTGAAGAAGGGATAAATGGAGACAATAGAGGTGGAGAAGGGGAGTGTATATTAAGAAAAGGGGGAGTTATTTTATTTATTATTTATTATTTTTTTTTACGACAAAGGAGACGGCTCAAGGACAACAACAAAAAAGTGTAGAAAAAAAGATCGCTACTCACCGCTCCCACAACAGACAAAAGTAAAGAGTGGCCAAAAGAGAGGTCAATTTCGGGGGTCGAGTTTTAGGATGAATAAAATATATACACACATACCTAAAATTACTGTAACATTTATTTCTTTTTTACTTTTAATGATTTAGTGATTGCTCGTGACAGGACAGGTAAGACAGGTAATTGTACTCAAGAAATCAATGTGAACGCTTTATATCCATTAAAATATAAACATGTAAGTGGGAAAGCGTATCAGATAAAGGAGAATGGAGAGAGGAAAGAAAAGGAAAAGGAAACAAACATATATTCAATCAAATTTGCATGTATACTCTTTCCATGCACAATAAATCTAGAAACCTAAATGTAATCAGTCCATTAGAAAAATACAAATCAGTAAAAGAAAGTATAAGAGAAAGGAGAATGAATGAAGGAAACAGAAGGAAAGGGAAACAGATAAAACAAACAGACAGAAAAAGACAGACAGACACAGGCAATCAGAAATACACACAGAAACACGCATACTAAAAATCCTAATGGGAAAACCTAGCTGGAGAGGGTGAAGATGAAAGAGGGAAGAGAAAGACAAATACACAGACAGACAGACAGACAGACAGACACAGGCAGAAGAGAGAGAGGGAGGAGAGACACGCGCCAACACACACACACACACACACACACACACACACACACATCGAAAAACAGGTATCCAGACAGACAGACAGACATGACCTCCACACCGCCCCTTAGCACCTGTGTGTGAGTAACCGGCGGATTGCACAGGTGAGCCACGTGTCCTGTCCCCCCTCCCCCCCACACACACACGCACCCCTGCCACCCTCCAGTCATTAGCATGCACGTGAGAAGCCGAAAGCCAGGCCTCAATTGTTCCGATAATCATACTAATACACCTGAGTGGAGGAGGAGGAGGAGGAAGAGGAGGAGGAGGAGGAGGAAGAGGAAGGAGAGTTGGGCAAAATAAAGGAACAGTTGGTAAATCAATGTTAATAAGACCAATATAAATCAACAGAACTAAAATATAAGGAGAAAGTGTAAATTAATGTGAGAAAAAATGAAAAAAAATATATATAGAAGGAAAAGAATAACACAAAGTGGAGCAAAAAAATGTACGAAAAAAAAGAAAAGCAAAGAAGATGAGAAAGAGGATGATGAGGAAGAGGAAGAGGAAGAGGAAACAAGGACCGGAGCAGGAAGAGGAAGAGGATGCGAATAAAGAGGAAAGAAGGAAAAGGAAGAGCAAAGGATGATGATGTTGATAATGAAGAGGAGGAGGAGGAGGAAATGTAGGGAGAGGAAAAGGAAGAAGAGGAGGAGGAGGAGAAGGAGGAAAAGGAAGGAGAGGAGGAGGAGATCAAACGAAGCATGAGGAGAGGAGGAGGAGGGGAAACAAAATCATTAAAGAAGGAGAAATAGGAACACAAGGAGGAGGAGGAGGAGGAGGAGGAGGAGGAGGAGGAGGAGGAGGAAGAGATATAGGAAAGAGAAAAAAATAAACTCGACTGGATGGAAAATGAAGAGGAGACAAAGGAGGAGAGCAAAAGGAAGAGGAGGAGGAGAGGAAGAAGAAGAAGAAGAAGAAGAAAAAGAAGAAGAAGAACAAGAAGAAGAAGAAGAAAAAAAAAGAAGAAGAAGAAGAAGAAGAGGAGGAGGAGAAGGAGGAAGCAAGCAGTGTCGTCTTCCAAAACATTTCACCGCCGGAATCACAATAATTTCCCATTTGAATTTCAGATGAGCTAAAACACACAATATTTCCTTTTATGGCGAGCTGTCTGTTAAGGCGCCCAGACGTGGAGATAGACGGAGGAGGCGGCGGGAGTTGTGCAATGGCCGGGGATACCAGGAGGAGGAGGAGGAGGAGGAGGAGGAGGAGGGTAATATACACGGATACATGATTGGCGACGAGAGAAATGAGACAGCAGGAATAACTGGGTATGTTGAGATAGATAGATAGAGAGAGAGAGAGAGAGAGAGAGAGAGAGAGAGAGAGAGAGAGAGAGAGAGAGAGAGAGAGAGAGAGAGAGAGAGAGAGAGAGAGAGAGAGAGAGAGAGAGAGAGAGAGAGAGAGAGAGAGAGAGAGATGTATGTGTTTTGGTTAATGAATGTTCAAAATATTTCGGCATCAACACACACACACACACACACACACACACAGAGTATCGAAAACATCAACAAAATAGCAAAATATGGCGATGTGTTTGAGTTTTAAATTATGAGCGAATTTTTTTTTCGTGTGACATAATAATTGAAAACCAGACCGTATTTCTTTTTTTTTTTTGCTGCCGCGTCGATGTTTATCAATAAAGTGTAAATTTTGGCGGAAAACATAACAAGCGCCCGATAGGTCTGTCTGTCTGTCTGACTGTTCTCTCTCTCTCTCTCTCTCTCTCTCTCTCTCTCTCTCTCTCTCTCTCTCTCTCTCTCTCTCTCCAACACTACACAATTGCCATCATTGTTTCTATCATTGCGAAACTTATGAAAGCCCTCTCTCTCTCTCTCTCTCATGGACACCTATATTTGCGTCTTACATTCTTGCTTTCGTCTCTTCGTCTCTCTTTTCTTATTTTCTATGTTAACTATTTTTTTCCGTTTCTCATTCTTTTATTAATTCACTAACTCAATTTCGTTCCATATATATCACAATTAACCTGAACTATATCTATTTCACCTATAATAATAATACAAATAACACTAACAAACATACGAACTCCCCCCAAAAAACTTATTAAAATCTTTGAAATCACAAGAAAAAAAAACATCAACATTTACACAAAAACACACAAAAAAGGACACACAAAATATTCTGCAACCTCTCCCTCCCCCGTTTTCTTTGTCTGCCAGGTCTCTTTGTCTCCCGTTTTCTCTAATTACACAGCTTGACACAATGGGCCGGAAACCACTACTGTTGTCTTCCTCAGCAGGGTGACAAAGGGGGGTAGCAGGGGGAGGAAGGAGAGGAAGAGGGGAGAAGGGAGGAGAGTAAAGGGGGAGGAGGGATAGATAATGCAAAGAATGGGGGAGTGGACTTGGGTAGGAAGGGAAGAGGAGGAGGAGGGGAAGAATAAAAGGAAGGGAAAGAAGGAGAGAAGAAAGGAAGGAAGGGAGAAAGGAGGAAGGGAGAGAGGAAGGAAGGGGTATGGATGGCACAAATTAGAAAGGAAAGAAAGGAATAAAATGATGAGAGGAAGGAAGGAAAGGGAGATGGAAGGGAGGGAGTAGGAAGGAAGGGAAAAAATGAAGGAAAGAAGGAAGGTGGGAGGTAGAAAGTAGGAAGGAAGGAAAGAAAATAAGCGATAAGGAAGGGTAAAAATTGAAACGAAAAAGAAGGAAGGAAGGAAGGAAAGGAAGGAGGAAGGGAGGAACGGAAGGAAGAAAAAATAAGAAGTAGAAAGAAGGAAGGAAAGGAATGGAATGGAATCGAAAGGGAGAAAGGAGGAAGGAAGGAAGGAAAGAATAAAGGAAAAGAGGAAGGAAGGAAGAAAGGAAGGAAGAAAAAAATAAGAAGTAGAAAGAAGGAAGGAAAGGAATGGAATGGAATCGTAAGGGAGAAAGGAGGAAGGAAGGAAAGAATAAAGGAAAAGAGGAAGGAAGAAAGGAAGGAAGAAAAAATAAAAAGTAGAAAGAAGGAAGGAAAGGAATGGAATGGAATCGTAAGGGAGAAAGGAGAAAGGAAAGAATAAAGGAAGGAAGAAAGGAAGGAAAAAAAAATAAGAAGTAGAAAGAAGGGAGGAAAGGAATGAAATGGAATCGAAAGGGAGAAAGGAGGAAGGAAGGAAGGAAAGAATAAAGGAAAAGAGGAAGGAAGGAAGGAAGAGAGGAAGGAAGAAAGGGTGGAAGAAAGGTATGTAGTAGGTAATGGCCGTATAATTACGTCGCGGAACACACTTTGTCACTGTCTGTTTTCCATTTATCTAATTTTGTTTTCGTTCAATTTCACCACCTCCTCGTTTATCATCTTGTGTCTCTGTGTATCGCATTTTATCATCATCTGCGTCTCCCCGTATCCAATTAATTACTTTCCCATGTCCGTCTTTTTTTCCTCTCTGTCCTCCTCTCCCTCTTCCCCTCTATTATCATTATATTGTACTCCTGTTACCACTGTTATTACTCCTACTCCTCCCATTACTGTTATTGCTATTGTTGTTCCTCCGCCCATCCGTTTATCTTTCATTATTCCCTTTCTCCTCTACGTTGTTATTATTATTATTCTACCTTGTCATTAACCGGTTTCAGTGACATTCTCTTGGTTCAGTTATCACATTCTACTTCTTCCTTTTTGTTATTGTATTGCTTTCGTTTTTCTCTTGTTTGGTTGTTCTATTTCTCCTCTTCCACCTCCGTTTTGATTCTTCACTTCTCTCCTTTTCTCTTTTATCTATGGTAGTTTTCCTCTCCTCTCATTCTCCAGTGATTCGAGTCCTCTCCTATTCGTTCATTAAACCTCAATCTTCTTTTTTTTCTGCTTCTCTCTATTCGTTAACTCTTCTATTTCTCCTCCCGTTTAATCACCATGCATCTAATCTCTTCCTTTCTCTTCCACACCCTTCTTCTTTCTTTTCCTACTCTTTTTCCACACTCTCTCCCTTCCCTTCTTCATAAATCCGTTTTCTTTTTAACCCCATTTCTCTTTTCCCAACCTCTTCCTCTTTCTCCTTTTCCTAGACGCTTCTTCTTCTCTCTCTCTCAACCCCTTGCATTTCAAGTACCCACCTTGGCCCTCCCTCCTCCTCCTCCTCTTCTTCCCCTTCTTCCCCCTCCTCCTCCTCCTCCTCCCGGCCCTCCAGATAACACGATCACAGTCTGACGGAACCAATACTAACAAGATGAAGGCTGTAATCACTGCATCGTCAGCCATGGAGGACCGACGAGAGGAATGGCTCAGCGCTCAGCCTCCTCCTCCTCCTCCTCCTCCTCCTACTATCGTTTCAACAGTCCTTTCATCTCCATCTCACTCTGCTCTCCTCTCTCTTTCTTCCAGTTAAACGTTCAGATGCATATTAAGTTGTACCTACTATTACTGTCACTACTACTACTACTACTACTACTACTATGACTTTTCCTCTTCAGCCAGACATGCTTTCCTTCTTCAAGAGTAAAATTTTCCTCCTCCTCCTCCTCCTTTTCTTTTATTTCCTCAGCCTTCTTTACTATTCTTGCTCTGTCTTCTTTATTTTCTTTCACTCAATGATTTTACTCCTCTTTTCTTACTTATCTTGTTCTCCTCCTCCTCCTCCTACTATCACTTCTACTACAACTACAAAAAATAATATATATACACACACGTCTACCCAGATAATACAGTCTGCATACATACATATTCAAAGGCGTACATAACCATTCACTTTCCATTCACTTCCTTCTTTCTTTCTTTTTTCTCCTTCACCAATGATTTCTCCCTCACGTTCACCTCATTTCTCTTCCCGTCTCGGCGCGTCTCTCCTTCGCTTTCGTTCGCCTGTTAGTTCGCCGTTCTTGCTCCCTTTTCCGCAGCCGTTCGTTGGGTTTTGCTTCTAAACGTTCAACACTTCCCTCTGCTTCTGTTCACGGATTATCTTATGCTTTCACTTCCTGTTGTGCGTGTGCGAAAGAGAGAGAGAGAGAGAGAGAGAGAGAGAGAGAGAGAGAGAGAGAGAGAGAGAGAGAGAGAGAGAGAGAGAGAGAGAGAGAGAGAGAGAGAGAGAGAGAGAGAGAGAGAGAGAGAGAGAGAGAGAGAGAGAGAGAGAGAGAGAGAGAGAGAGAGGGGATAAAGTAAACATACAAAAGTACGCACGAAATTAAAGAAACAAGGAAAAGGAATGCGAGTCTGTGTGTGTGTGTGTGTGTGTGTGTGTGTGTGTGTGTGTGTGTGTGTGTGTGTGTGTGTGAAAGGGAGAAAGACAGCGGGAAGTAATTACAAGAAAGGATAACTATACTTTATTGAGAGAGAGAGAGAGAGAGAGAGAGAGAGAGAGAGAGAGAGAGAGAGAGAGAGAGAGAGAGAGAGAGAGAGAGAGAGAGAGAGAGAGAGAGAGAGAGAGAGAGAGAGAGAGAGAGAGAGAGAGTAAACGCGAGAGAATCCACCAACCACCTTAGGGCTAAAACATATACATACAAACATACATACATACATACATACAGCCTCGGATAAAACATGGCCTTATTTCGCATTCCAATTTAAAAAGATTGCCGCCGCTCTGCCTTCCAAGTTTTATCAGGCAAATTTACAAGGATTACGAAGGAGTAATTGGCGTATTTCTCATCCCTCTCCGCAGCCGCCACCCACACCCCCCTCCATACATCCACACGATCGCATCCATGATAAAAGTTACTCATCCACCTTCTGTTTGCACCCACGTATTGAAGGAGGAAGAGGAGGAGGAGGAAGAGGAGGAGGAGGAAGAGGAGGAGGAGGAAGAGGAGGAGGAGGAGGGAAAATATCAGAGTTGGTTGAAGAAAACAAGAACTCGCTTACTTGTTTCTTCCCCGCTATTTGTTGGGCCGTCGAGAGAGAGAGAGAGAGAGAGAGAGAGAGAGAGAGAGAGAGAGAGAGAGAGAGAGAGAGAGAGAGAGAGAGAGAGAGAGAGAGAGAGAGAGAGAGAGAGAGACTGAAAAACATCCATACAAAACTCATATATATTAAAAAGATGACCATAAAACACCTTCATAACCCATAAAAAAAACATCGCAAGTATAGAAGGAATCTCTACACTCGGCAGCAGGATGGAACTAAATAAAAATTCTCTCACAAAATAAAATAATTCCAAACACAAATGGAAAACTTTCAGACGAACCTCATCACGTTCTCTCTCTCTGGCGAAGGACGAAGAAAACGAAATTGAACGAAGCACGAGACGAAAATAAATTGAAATCAACAACAGTAACGAAAAAGAGAAAATAGAGGAAAAAAGAATGGAAAGAGAGAGAGAGAGAGAGAGAGAGAGAGAGAGAGAGAGAGAGAGAGAGAGAGAGAGAGAGAGAGAGAGAGAGAGAGAGAGAGAGAGAGAGAGAGAGTAACGGATCACATACATAACACGAATATAACAACCTAACCGAAACTTGCCTCAATGTAATATGTAAGGTTCCCCACACACACAAAAAAAAAAAGAATAAAAAGATGAAAGTATACAAACTCAAAATTACCATAAAAAGCTATGAATACCATTAATAATAAGCCATTGAAGCACTCACAATATACAAAACAAACACACAAACACATAATATTACACGCATGGTTGATTTATGATGAAAGAGCACACACACACACACACACACACACACACACACACACACACACACACACACACACACATTGAGAAGATATTGATTACACACACGCCGTCACATTGGTCACAGGTTAAGGTGCTATGTGCCATTACATGGTCACACACACACACACACACACACACACAGAGTTGATACGCACACGATAGAAAAAAGACCGTTGCAAAACTCTCATTCATTAGGGTAAAACTAGCGGCGGGCGTCTCGTATGTGTGCTCTTCATCTCCTCGCCTTCACACACGCCTGTTCGGGCTTAATTCTACTGAGCCGCCACACCCTGAAAAAACCCGCTCGCTGACTCACTGAACGACCGGAGGAAGATTGGCTGACTGAACGAATGAATGACTGCCCGATTACTTGACCGAATCTTCACTGCATGACTGACTCTATATGTATTCGTAAACCCCGGTGATTGACGAAGTGATGGACGGATTGACTGATTTCCTGATTCACCATCTTTCTGAATTCTGACTGACCACATCACGGGACCTGACTGACTGATTGACTGACTGACTTGCTGATTGAATAGTTCCATGACTTACTGACTGATTGAAATACTGACTGACTGTCTTACTGGGTGACTGACTGATTAAATGAATGACTGAATGGCTTTCTAAGTGAGTGATTGACTGACTGAAGGGTTGACTGCCTTACTGACTGACAGGATCCAAGACTAGTTGACTGACTCCTCATCACACCCTCTGGAACTGACTGACTGACAGACTGGGTGACTTAGGGGGGCTGTATACTTAGTTTGTTTGTTTGTTTGTGTGTGTGTGTGTGTGTGTGTGTGTGTGTGTGTGTGTGTGTGTGTGTTAAACAAGAATCTTCAAAGTCGGGCATATTGAGAGGAAAAAGGAAAGAAAAATGTTATATATGAGAGAGAGAGAGAGAGAGAGAGAGAGAGAGAGAGAGAGAGAGAGAGAGAGAGAGAGAGAGAGAGAGAGAGAGAGAGAGAGAGAGAGAGAGAGAGAGAGAGAGAGAGAGAGAGAGAGAGAGAGAGAGAGAGAGAGAGAGAGAGAGAGAGAGAGAGAGAGAGAGAGAGGAGAGAGAGAGAGAGAGAGAGAGAGAAGAGAGGGAGGAGAGGATTATTAAGACATGGATGTGGCGGAAGAGAGAGAGAGAGAGAGAGAGAGAGAGAGAGAGAGAGAGAGAGAGAGAGAGAGAGAGAGAGAGAGAGAGAGAGAGAGAGAGAGAGAGAGAGAGAGAGAGAGAGAGAGGAGAGAGAGAGAGAGAGAGAGAGAGAAACATACAGACTTAACCCTGACAAGACGTAGTATGTATGTATGTATGTATGTGTGTAGTGTATGTTGGAATAAAAGGAGGATGCACCATTCATGCTTCTGAAAATGACATATGGCGGATGAAAGAATGACGAGAGAGAGAGAGAGAGAGAGAGAGAGAGAGAGAGAGAGAGAGAGAGAGAGAGAGAGAGAGAGAGAATTCTCCGCCGTCTGCTATTATTACAGGAATAATGTCTCCGGCTCGCTCCTTCGCTCACTCTCATTGTCTCGCTTCCCTCCATTTACATACATCACGATATTTAGTAACGAGGAGAGGAAGGTCTTGAGTCGCCCATCATTATCATCACTCATCTTTCATAATTATCTTCACTATCAGTATTATCATCACCATCATCTTGCACCTAATTATTACTGTCACATTATCCATCGTTATCTACCTATCATTATCACCATCATCATCATCATTCTACACCATCTTTCACAATTATCTCCATTATCAGAATTCATTAGCAACTATTATCTTGCACCACCTATTACCGTCACCATCCATCATTATCTACCTATTATTATCACCATCATCATCATCTTGCACCATTTTTCATTATTATTTCCACTTTATTAGCTATTATTATCACCATCATCATCATCTTGCACCATCTTTCATTATAATTTCCACTTATTAGCTATTGTTATCACCATCATCACAATCTTCCATATTATCAATATCATCTATTACTATTATTATCATTTTCATCTATCAATGTCACCATCATTAACTATCATTTCAATCATCTTCGTTCTTGCACCATCTATCATAATCACTAATCATCTTCACCATCTTCATCTTGCATGACCTTTCATTATTATCATCAAATCTTCTATCACTTTTATTTTCATTTTCACCTATCGTTATCACCTATCATTACTCTGTCATTTCGCCATCATCATCATCATCTCCCGGGCTATCACGTATCATCATAATTCACTACCATCACCATCACCATCATCATCTTTCCTTACTGCGACACATTTTGCGTAATTACAGTTGAGTAAATGGACGTAGTGTTGAATGATGTGTTGGTGTTAAGGAAAAGTGGTTTTGCTTAATCTATTCACTATCATCTTCTTCTTCTGTTGTTTTAGTAACCTTGTCATTATCACCTTCATCATCCTGTCTTCCATTAGGGTTTTCTGCAAGGTCATAAATGTCATATGCAGACAGAGTACTGCGTGATATGGAGGGAGTGCTCAAGTATTTTTCTTATATATGTACATTTTTTTAATATACGTATATATATCTGAGGGTGTTATCAGTACTTGCTTTTCAACCTTCTTTCAGTATTTTTTTTTTTAATTTTCACTCAACATTTTTTTTATTTGAATCTTTCAATATTTTTTTCACCCTTTAATATATTATGTCCACTTTACATCCTTCCAATATTTTTTTTAATTTTCACAATTTTATTTTTTTCAATTTTCAGCCTTTCAATTTCTTTCTTAATTTTACCGCAATTCGATTTCATATTTTTTTAGTGTTTATCTCTTTCTATTTTTGGAGGGAGGAAAGAAGGGAAGAGAATGGACGATTATAGGAGACAATGGTCAAGGAGTTTTAAAATACTTAAGCTTAGATGTCCAATAGAAAACCAAGTTCATGGGAAAAACAAATAAAAAACATTAAAATTAAAACACGAACAGCGTATGGAAGGACAAAAATAATAAGAAAGAAAATCATGGACAACAACAACAAAAATATGGTCATTCTCTTTCTTGAATCTAACAAATGAAATAACATTAGTGGACGGATCGTAACAACCAATATAATGACGGATTGAGGGACGGGTAACGGAAGAGTTGACGGATGAAAAAAAGACGGAAAAAAGCCAACAGAGGGAGAAAGAGCAGGAGGAGGAGGAGGAGGAGGAGGAGGAGGAGGAGGAGGAGCAGAATGACGCAGTGACGACTGATACAGACAGCAGCTTTTCCTTTCCCCTCCTCCCTCCTCCCTTCCTCTCCTCCTCCCCTTCCTCCACCTCCCAGGCAGGCACGGGAACAAAGGTCAATACTGTAACAAGATAAAACTGCTGGGACGCCTGGGGAGTTGTTTGGGGGTCATGTGGGGTGGGGGGAGGGGAGGAGGAGGAGGGAGGGTGGAAAAGGGGGCCAGGAAAATGAAGGAGTGAGGGTAAGAATAAAGGATGGAGAGGAGGAGGAGATAAGATGATAGAGGAGGAGAGGGGCAAGATTCAGAGGGAAAAGTGAAAAAGAATGAGAGAGAGAGAGAGAGAGAGAGAGAGAGAGAGAGAGAGAGAGAGAGAGAGAAAGAGATGAGAGAGGAGAGAGAGAGAGAGAGAAGAGAGAGAGAGAGAGAGAGAGAGAGAGAGAGAGAGAGAAATGGAAGAGATTGAAGCAAGAAAGAGAACAATGAAAATACTTCGAATACAAAAGAATTTGAAAATTAAACTATGATACGCGCGCTCGAGAGAGAGAGAGAGAGAGAGAGAGAGAGAGAGAGAGAGAGAGAGAGAGAGAGAGAGAGAGAGAGAGGTAGAGAGAGAGAGAGAGAGCGAGAGAGCGAGAGGACGATTTACAAAAGAAAAAGATGATGAGAGAAAGAAAACAAAGTGAATTTGGATAAAGAATAAAATTAGGAAGTCTAAGAAAAGGAGAGAATAGGAAAGGAAGGAAGATGAAGGAAGGAAGGGAAGTGCAAAGGAAAGAAGAAAGGAAGGGAGGGGAAGGTAATAGGAAGGAAATAAGGATGAGAAAGGATTGTGAAGGAATCTTTAAAACTATTGCCTTAAAAATAAAAAAAAAAGGAGGAAGGAGGAGGGGAGAGAAGAGGAGAGAAGAGGGCATGTGAAGATGTCGCTTGGTAAGCAAAGTTCCTCCTCCTCCCTCCCTCTTCCGTCTCTATCATTCACGCTCTCTCTTTCTCTATTGCCTTATTCTTCCATTTGTTTGGTGTAATTTCGCTCTGCTCTTCCTTTGTCTTTTTTCCATCACCCCTCATTCTTTTCTTTTCTTTCCACTCCATTAAGAAAGAGGAGGAGAGGAGGAGGAGGAGGAGAGGAGGAGGAGGGGAGGAGGAGGAGAGAAGAAGAGGCACCATTGGAGTAGATGGAGAGGGAAGGAAGGAAAAAGAGATGAGAATCAGGAGGAGGAGGGAGGAGGAGGAGGAGGAGGAAGAGGAAGGAAGAGAGGAAAACTAGGGTGGAAAATGCAAGACCATGTCTGTAAGTGTGGAGGAGGTGGAGGAGAGCAAGAGAAGACGGAGAGAGAAGGAGGATCTAGAGAGAGGAGGAGGAGGAGGAGGAAGGTCAGTAAAGACTTCAGACTTCAAATGAGCGTCTGTAGGTCAAACTACGTGGTCAAAATTCCTTTCATTCTCTCCTCTCTCTCTCTCTCTCTCTCTCTCTCTTCTTCTTCTTCTCTCTCTCTCCTCTCTTCTTCTTCTTCTTTCTCTCTCAAATAACCACCGTCCAATATGCCAAAATTCACTGTCACTAACACCTCTCTGTTTTCTTCTTCTTCTTTCTTCTTCTTCTCTCTCTCTCTATCTATCTATCTTCTATATCCTGCTTCTCCTTTCTCTCTCCCTCTACTACTTCCTCCTTTCTCCCTCCCTTCCTTCTCCCCCTTTTCCTCTCTATTTCTCGCTGTCAGGAGATGAAACACAATTAGAGGGTGGGAAAGACGGGAAACAATCACACACACACACACACACACACAATGTTGTTACACACACACACACAGGTTACACACACACACACACCACACACACACACACATTGGCCTGTTATTGCCTCTCCTCCTCCTATACTCCACTCTGTGAGTGTACGTAGCTAACAAACACACAAACATAAAAACAAAATAAACATGACTGTCATAGGGGGTTGGTGATGAATGGAGTTGGAGGAAGGAAAAGGAGGGGAGAGAAAGGAGGGAGAGAGGGAGGAGGGAGGGATGGAGAGAGAGAGAGAGAGAGAGAGAGAGAGAGAGAGAGAGAGAGAGAGAGAGAGAGAGAGAGAGAGAGAGAGAGAGAGAGAGAGATAGAGAGAGAGACCATTGAGAGAGAGGTCAAAAGTATTTTCTCTAGGACAGCATGAAAACAACACGATTTTTAACCGCCCATGAGTTACAAAATGTTGACACGCCACACTGAGAGAGACGAGAGGCTGCAGAGAGAGAGAGAGCCACTTGGAGAGAGAGAGAGAGAGAGAGAGAGAGAGAGGACTATCAGGAGGATATATTTTAAAAACATTTTCTCTTCGTAGGACAGCAATGAAAACAACACGGATTTTTAACTCATGAGTTACAAAATGCTGACACGCCACACTTCGAGTAGTTCCAAGGGCTGCCGCTGCAGCTGGGTGGCGCCACTTAAATAGAGGTAGGAGGAGGGGGATAGAGGGAGACAAGGGGTAGGGGGGTGGATGGAGAAGGGAAGAGAGAGAGAATTAGAGAGACCGAGAGATTAGGAGGAGGAGGAGATAAGGAATAATAAAAGGAGATAAAGGCAGGAAACGAGCAAGTAAGAGAGAACGACTAGGAATAAAAGGGAGAGAGAGAGAGAGAGAGAGAGAGAGAGAGAGAGAGAGAGAGAGAGAGAGAGAGAGAGAGAGAGAGAGAGAGAGAGAGAGAGAGAGAGACGGGAGTGGGGAGGTAGAACACAACAGAACTCAGGCTCTGATTTCGTGTAAGGTTTGAGCAAGGCAACTTTTCTCGTAAGGGAGGAGGAGAGAGAGAGAGAGAGAGAGAGAGAGAGAGAGAGAGAGAGAGAGAGAGAGAGAGAGAGAGAGAGAGAGAGAGAGAGAGAGAGAGAGAGAGAGAGAGAGAGAGAGAGAGGGGAATACCCAAAACTTGAGTGGGAAGGCTGTATTTTTAGATAAGACATGAGAGGAAAGAGGATAAGAAGCAAAATACCACTTTTGAACAAGAAGAAGAAGAAGAGGAGGAGGAGGAGGAGGAATCAAAGAAACTATTCCAAAAGAGGAGAGAAAAACAGGAAAAGCAGAGAGAGAGAGAGAGAAGAGAGAGAGAGAGAGAGAGAGAGAGAGGAGAGAGAAGAGAGAGAGAGAGAGAGAGAGAGAGAGAGAGAGAGAGAGAGAGAGAGTGAGGAGGAGTAACAAGGAGTACAATGAAAATTTAAGGCCCCAAGAAAGAAATGGAAGATAATGGAAATAAAATGTAGGAGGAGGAGATAACCAACGTGAGAGAGAGAGAGAGAGAGAGAGAGAGAGAGAGAGAGAGAGAGAGAGAGAGAGAGAGAGAGAGAGAACTTAGCTTTTTGTCGAACAATGAAAAGTACTTTAAATACAAGAGAGAGAGAGAGAGAGAGAGAGAGAGAGAGAGAGAGAGAGAGAGAGAGAGAGAGAGAGAGAGAGAATGTGTACCTGTAGGCTTAGAAATCGAATTCTGTAACTCGCCATCAATGTGTCAACAACCCTCTCAGTCCTCTCCCTTTCCTCCCCTCCTCTTCCCTCCCTTCCATACCCTCCCTTGACTTCCTCTTCACTGCTATCACATCCCTCTATCTCTCTCCTCTCATCCCATACACTCACTCACACCCCTCTTTCTTCTGTCTTTTTCTCTTCTCTTTTCTTCTCCTTCCATACTTTTCTTTTTCATTTCTTCCTTTCCTTTCTTGTATCATTCTAATTCTGAGCGTTCTTCTTCTTTTCCTCTCCTTCCTTCCTCCTCCTCTCTTACACTTTATATCTCTCCTTGCTCTCCCTAATTTTCTTCTTTTCTAATCTTTTTCTCTTCTTCCATACATTCTCGTCTTGCCCTCCCTTTCATTGCATTCCCTTTCCTTCCTTTTCTTCTTCTCCAGCACATTTCCTTTTCTCTCCATTTCTTTCTTTCTCCTCCTTCCAACACGACCCTTCTCCTCCCTTTTATCCTCTGTACACTCCTATTCCTCTCCCCTCTTCTCCCCCCATTACATATAAATTTCAACTCCTCTACCTTCTTTTTTTCACTTTTGCAGTACCTTGTCTCTCAGCATCCTCCTTCCTCTTCACTCCTCCCCTTCACGCTCATCGCTCCCTGTCTCCTTTACTCTAATGGAGCTCCTTCTTGAGAAATGGGTGATCGAGGCTCCTTATTAACCTCTCCTCCTCACTCAACAATAGTTTGAAGCATTTCATTTTGACCCCCTATTAATCATCATCACCAACCCTGTGAGCACAGACCTTAAACCTCTCTAACCTGGCTCTCCCTCTCTCTCTCTCCACCTCCATTAAACTTTTTTTTCTCCTCCTCCTCTCCTCTTCTTCTCTCCCATTCTCCCATCATCGCTGCTTCATCACCCGCCCCCATTATCTTATCCCTTCCACAACAGCCCCTCCCGCCCATCGCCATTCATCCGTCCATTAGGCTCCATTTCCTACTCTCTCTCCCATCCATTCCATCATTCACCTCTATTAGGTGTTTCGCCTCCGCTCCCTTCCCTCTTACTTTCTCTCAATTCCCTTCTCTCATTCTCCTCTGTTCGTCCGTTCTTAGCGATTCCTCTCTTCCTATCATCTATGTTACGTCCTCCTCCTCCTCATCCTCCTATTGCTTCTCCTGTTTCTCTTTTCTCTTCCTTACTTTCCTTATCTTCCTATTTCCTTTCACCACCTCCTTTTCCTTATTATCTATCTTCCTTATCTCCTTTTCCTTCACTCTCCTCACTTCCCTCCTGTTGCTTCTTCTCTCTTCCCTCTTCTTTCACTGTCTTCTTTTCTACAATCATTTTCCTTTTCTATTCTTTTCTTCTTCATTCTCTTCCTCTTTTCTCTCCTCCTCTTGTTTCTCTACTTACCATCTTCTCCTCCCTTCCCTATTCCCTATCCGCCCTTTTCTTTCCCATCCACTAACCCTTCAAAATCCCTCCTTTACTCTTTTTTTATTTCCATAAAACACCCCATTCCCTCCCCAACTCCCTTCTGTAAACCCAGCTGCAAATCTATTTAGTCTTCCCCAACCACTCCCACTTCCTCCCTTCCGTCCCAACACGCTCCCTGTCCCTCCTCCTCCTTCCTCCCTCTTCCTTCCTCCTCCTCCTTCCTCTTTCCTTCCCATTCTTCCTAATTGCTCTCCCTCTTCCACTCTCCACACAATGAGCCCCTTCCCAGTTTCTCCCTGTTCCTCCTCCTTCTTCTCTTATTCCTCCCCTCTTCCACCCCCCCCACACAACGCTCCACTCTCCATTTTCTCCCCCCACCTTCCCCTTGTCCCACCCTTCCTTCCTATTCTTTCCCTAATTCCTCCCCTCATCCACACACTCCCCACAACTGCCCCCCCATTCCTGCTTTCCCCTCGTTGAATCATTGTCATGGCTCATCAGTTGACTCCATAAAGACGTCATTTAAGTCAATAAAAGAAGAGCCGATGGGAGCAGCGTCCAGGACCCTCACGGACGATCTCTCTTCACGGATTGGTCACTCATCTCTGCGCGACTTTTCATTAGCCCGAGAAGGAGGAGGAGGAGGAGGAGGAGGAGGAGGAAAGAAAGGAAGGGACAAGAAAGACGATGAAGCAAAAGAAAACAAAATAGAAAAAAAAGTAAATAACACGAAAAGAAAGGAGAAAATGAACGTACGGAAATAAAGAGAAGAGGAAGAAGGAAAAGGGGAAAAAAGATGAATAGAGAAAAAAAGGAAGAGGAGGAGGAGGAGGAAGAGGAAGGGACGAAGTAGAGAGAGAGGATAAAAGAAGGGAAGGAGAAGGGATGAGAGAGGAGGAGAGGAAGAGAAGAGGAAGAGGGGGGGAACAAGCATGTACTCAGAAGGGATGTAACAGATTTATAGGATTGCGACTGGAGGAGGAGTAGGAGTAGAAGAGGAGGAGGAGAGGAGAGGAGGAGAGGAGGAGGAGGAGGAAATGGAGCCACTGATTTATAGGGTCAGTCTGTCTATGTATGAAAATGCAGTGCTATGGAGGAGGAGGAGGAGGAGGAGGAGGAGGATTGAGAAGAGAAATGAGGAAAGAATCAAGTGTGTGTGTGTGGAGGAAAGGTAAAAGAGAGAGAGAGGAGAGAGAGAGAGAGAGAGAGAGAGAGAGAGAGAGAGAGAGAGAGAGAGAGAGAGAGAGAGAGAGAGAGAGAGAGAGAGAGAGAGAGAGAGAGAGAGAGAGAGAGAGAGAGAGAGAGAGAGAGAGAGAGAGAGAGAGAGAGAGAGAGAGAGAGAGAGAGAGAGAGAGAGAGAGAGAGAGAGAGAGGTAGAGATTGGACGAAAAGAAGGGAAAGGAAAGTCTTGGGTATGAAAATTCAGGAACGTAAGCGAACGAAGATAAGAAGGAAAACTATATTTGATGAAAATCACGAAATATTTTATACTGAGGAATGGAGAGAGAGAGAGAGAGAGAGAGAGAGAAGAGAGAGGAGAGAGAGAGAGAGAGAGATAGAGAGAGAGAGAGAGAGAGAGAGAGAGAGAGAGAGAGAGAGAGAGAGAGAGAGAGAGAGAGAGAGAGAGAGAGAGAGAGAGAGAGAGAGAGAGAGAGAGGGAATATGGGCAAGATTCAAGACGATAAGGAATGTGAAAATGCGAGGAAATCTTCTAAAATGCCTCAATTCGTAAAATAAATAAAAAAATCGAAAAATGTGAAAAATAACGAAATTTTAGACTAGAGAAAGAAAAAAAGGGGAAGGGAAAGCGGGAAACGAATGAATGAGAGAGAGAGAGAGAGAGAGAGAGAGAGAGAGAGAGAGAGAGAGAGAGAGAGAGAGAGAGAGAGAGAGAGAGAGAGAGAGAGAGAGAGAGAGAGAGAGAGAGAGAGACAGAGACATGCCGAGGACTGCTGAGATGAGGAAAGAAAGCATTGAAAGAAACGGCAAGGAGGAAGGAAAAGATGGATGGAAGATAGAGGGAGGAGGAGGAGGAGGAGGAGGAGGAGGAGGAGCAGCAATATTAAAGCTTCCAGCAAATATTTACAGCAAGATTAAAACCCACACGTGAAGCTCAATATCTTACATCTGTACCGACATGACTGCCTGCCTCTTACCTCCTTACCTTTCTGCCCTCCCTCCTCTCCATCTCTTACCTATCTTACCTTCCTTACGCCTTACCAATCTCTCTCCTCCTCCTCCCTCTCTTACCCATCTTACCTTCCTCACCCAGCTTACCTATTCTCCTACTTCCTTTTTACTTACTCTACTTTCAGGATTGTAACTTTCACCGACACGACTCTCTCTCTCTCTCTCTCTGATTTTCTTATCTACCTTTCTCACCATCCTCTTTCCTTACTAATCTCTCTTCTCTCTTTTCTTACTTTTCTTCCTTATTCCTCTCACCAACACGACTATCTGCTTCTCCTCTTTATCAGGTTATTCATAGTTCTTCCCTTTCTTCTTATCTACCTTTTCTCCCTCCTTCACCTCTTTCCTCTCTAAATTTCCTCCAACTTGCCTACCTTTTCTATTTCACTCCCTGCCTTTTAATATATCCCTCTTTTCTTTCCTTACCTTCTTACCTGCACTTCCTTAATTATCCCCTATTTTTGTGAGGTTTTAGACAGGCAAACACACATAAAAGGAGAGCAGTGAGAATGGAGGAGAAAGAAGAGGAGGACGGGATAGTGGGTGAAGAAAGGCGAGGTGAAGATAGGGAGAGGGAATACGAGGGAGAATGAGAGGGATGAGGGGTGGGTGGAGAGGGAAGGGAGGGGAGAGGTGAACTCCGCTAATGTCATACAAACACACGCAAATCCCTCACCTGAATATGCCAGTGCAGAGACCCATTCACCCCCCTCCCCCTCTCTTCTCTTCCCCTCAACCCCTTCATCCCCCCTTCTCTTCTCTTCCCCTCTACCCCTCCCTTTCTCTTCCCCTCTACCCCTCCTCTTCTCTTCCCCTCTTCCGCCAACTAATTCTTCCCCCTCATTTCTCCTCTCTTCCCCTCAACCCCTACTCCTTCCAACCCCCCCCCCCCCCCTTTCTCTCACCTTCCCATTTTAAACCCCTATCAATATGGTGTTGGCAGGTCTCCTCCTCCTCCTCCTCCTCCTCCTAATTGCTGTTCCTTGTCTCACTCCTTTCCCCCTCAGTCCACAGAGGAGGAGGAGGAGGAGGAGACAAAAGAAGCAGAAGAAGTAGAAGCAGAAGATGAAGAAGAAAAAGAAGAAGAAGAAGAAGAAGCAGAAGATAAAGAAAGCTAAGACGAAGAAGAAAAACAAGAAAAAAAAAACATGAGGTGAAGAAAATGGTAGAGATAAGGAAATGCAGAGAAGGAAAGGAAAGGAAGGCAACAGAGGAGGAGACGGAGGAGGAGGAGGACGAGGAGGAGGAGGAAGAAGATTACCCGGGGATACAAGCCATGAGGGAGTGTTTGGATAGGCGTATTAGACACAAACATATAAAATTGAACGGCTGAAAAGATGCGAAGGAGGAGGAGGAAGAGGAGGAGGAAGAGGAGGAAGAATAAAAGATGATGAAATGGAAAAAAAAGAGGAGGAGGAAGAGGAGGAAGAATAAGAAGCAAAAGATGATGAAATTAAAAAAGAAAGAAAAGGAGGAGGAGGAGGAAGAGAGGAGAGAGAGAGAGAGAGAGAGAGAGAGAGAGAGAGAGAGAGAGAGAGAGAGAGAGAGAGAGAGAGAGAGAGAGAGAGAGAGAGAGAGAGAGAGAGAGAGAGAGAGAGAGAGAGAGAGAGAAAAAAAAAGTCTAGCGTTACAAAGTGATTAGAATCAGATGAAAGTCAAGGAAAAAAAAAAAAGACTCCCCTCACGGTCGGTCCAGGGGGCTTCACAGGACGGCGACCTCTTCGTTCTATCGGGTCTCGGCGCGTCCTGATTAACGATTAATATTCCCGCCAGAGTGGAAACTTTGCTCCTTATTAACTATTCAAGGGACGTTATATTCTCTCTCCATATCTGTTCATCTGTTTGCTTTCCTCTGTTCATCTTTCTATTTGTTTGCCTGTCTGTCTCATCTGTCATCCTCTCTACCAGGTGCATTGTGATCCTTTTCCGCAATTAATGAGACAGAAGGGTTTGTTAACTGACATCTTTATAACTTGTAATGAGCGCTTCAGACACACTCGTCGCCCGCCAGTCTGTTCATAAGGAGGAGGACTGAAGAAGGGGGTGAAGGGAGGCGGCCCCGAGGTGTGTACAGGTAGGCTAGACACGAGGGGCTCAAGTAAGGCAGTTAAGCAGGAGTTTCGTTTCACCTGAAGGAAGAAGTAAAGCGCCCAAGCCCCAAAACAAACCAAGGTAGCAAAAACTCGTGGCAGGAGGCGGGACGGTGCAGGAAAGGGGGGGAGGGGGGGGGGCCTGAATGAGGTACTACACTGACAGACAAGAAGACATCAACACGTCCCCACGCGCCCTCATCCCGCCGGCCCTCCCTTCCCTTCCGCCGGTCAACACCTGCAGACTAATTGTGGTGCAAACAGCCGGTAAAACTCCCATCAACACCAGTCGGGCCGCCCCTCACCACCTGCCGTCCCCCGCCCCCCCCTCGCCCCACCCGCCGCCCGGAGTCTGGTTGGCCACTTCCTGCCGCCACTCTCGCCGTGCATCAACACCGCCACCGTATCTCTGGGCTATTTATCGCCAACAGGTAAATACCGGCTCAGGGGAGACTAGCAGCTCATTACGGCAGGTGAGGCGGACTCCCGGCCTTCCCGCGGGGGGGGGGTGCGGCCCAGGGTGGCACGGCGCCGCGGCCACCACGCCTGTAACGCCTTTAACTCTTCATTAGGAGAAACAGTGTTGGTCATGGCCCTCCCCCCCCACTCCCCGGCACCCTCCGCCAAGCCTCGTACCGCGCCTCCCGCTTCCCCTTCCCCTTCCTGCAACCTGACTTCCCTGCCTGCCTGCACGAGCGCTGTTCTTGTTTTTCTTAGTTTTGTGATCTCAATGTTTTCCTTCCAGCCGTCTTTGATGTCTGTCTTGTGTAATGGCGCGAACACCGACACCTCACGACTAGGTCACATGATTCGTGTTATTTTGTCACCTTTCTTCTGAATGCTATAATTAATACACAGTTTTCATGGCCGTGATTGCTGGTAAATCAATCCAGCGTTAGGCACAACCACTTTTCTGCCAGTTATTTTATCCAGGTCACCCCGCGGGGCGTGCTGACCCCACTCCACCCATCCCACCCCGAGGGAGGGAGGGGTGTGTTTAGGCAGCCTCGTCCCCTGCCCCGCCGCCCAGAGTAG
Organism: Eriocheir sinensis; assembly: GCF_024679095.1. Taxonomy (NCBI): domain Eukaryota; kingdom Metazoa; phylum Arthropoda; class Malacostraca; order Decapoda; family Varunidae; genus Eriocheir; species Eriocheir sinensis. The sequence goes on along the minus strand of NW_026110375.1, from coordinate 92,087 downwards.
TTAGCAGGCCGACCTGGTGGAGGAGGAGTGATTGCAGGAGTGCTTGCAATGAACAAAGCCGCTCATCTCAGTCTTATTAACTTATATATCGTGGGTCGAGTCGCTGCTAAGAAAGTCCTCCATCACCATCACCTACAACATAATAGCACCACACCTTTCTAAGACACTATAGTAAATTTCCCTTAAAGTCTTTCTCCTATCACTCTGCACCACATGCTTTCCACCTCCCACCAGTGCTACTTCCCATTCCCCAACCTAACTGCTTCTTGCCCCAATAAGAACACAAAACATCTCCATCCCCAAAACAACAACCACACCCACACTTAATCCCCCGCACCAACGCACATATACTTAAACTAGTGGTATATTTCTCGACTCCACCACCACCACCACTAACTACTCACCACTTACCACCACCACCGTCACCACCGTCACTCTACCCGCACCTCCGCGTAACACATACCTGAAACAACAAAGAGAAAAACAGTTAGACAAGAGTATTTATATATATTTAGGTAACGATATTTTTTTCCGGGAAGGCAGACGAAAAACAAAATTCAAGAAGACAACTTTGAAAAATCGAGAGAGAGAGAGAGAGAGAGAGAGAGAGAGAGAGAGAGAGAGAGAGAGAGAGAGAGAGAGAGAGAGAGAGAGAGAGAGAGAGAGAGAGAGAGAGAGAGAGAGAGAGAGAGAGAGAGAGAGAGAGAGAGAGAGAGAGAGAGAGAGAGAGAAAATGGACGAAAGAGAGGGAGGGAGAAGTGAGAAGAAAGAAGAAATGAAGAGGAGGGAAAATGGAGACCGAACAGGAGAGAAAAAAAAAGAAAAACTGGAGAGATGGAAGAATGAAAAGAGGTAAACAGGATGAGATGAAGAAAGGAAGGAGGGAAGGAAGAAAACAATAGATAGAGAAGAAGGTGAAGGAGGAGGCGGAGGAGTAATAGAGGGAGGAAAACAAGTATATAGGTTGGGTAAAAGGAAGGAAGGAAGGAAGGAAAGAAAATGAAGGGAAGAAGGTGAGGGAGGAAAAAGGCGGAGAAATAGGAGGGAGGGAAGAAACAAGGGAAGGAAAGAAGGAAAGGATAGGGAAGACGAAAGGAGGGAGAGGTAAAGGAAGAGGAAGGAATGATGGAGGGAAGAATGGAACGCAATAACTTATAACGAAAGGAAGGAAGGAATAGATAGGGAAGTTAAGGGAGGAGAGGAAGGGGAGAAAAGAAGGAAAGGGAGAGGTAAGGGGAGAGGAAGGAAAGATGAAGGGAAGAATGGCGGACGAGAACTTATAACGAAGGGAAGGAGGGAATAGACAGAGAAGAAGGTGAAGGAGAAGAGGAAGGGGAGAAGAGAAGGAAAGGGAGAGAGGGGGAGAGAGGAAGGAAAGATGAGGGAAGAATGGCGGACGAGAACTTATAACGAAGGGAAGGAGGGAATAGACAGAGAAGAAGGTGAAGGAGAAGAGGAAGGGGAGAAGAGAAGGAAAGGGAGAGAGGGGGAGAGAGAGGAAGGAAAGATGGAGGGAAGAATGGCGGACGAGAACTTATAACGAAGGGAAGGAGGGAATAGACAGAGAAGAAGGTGAAGGAGAAGAGGGAGGGGAGAAGAGAAGGAAAGGGAGAGAGGGGGAGAGAGGAAGGAAAGATGAAGGGAAGAATGGCGGACGAGAACTTATAACGAAAGGAAGGAAGGAATAGACAGAGAAGAAGGTGAAGGAGAAGAGGAAGGGGAGAAGAGAAGGAAAGGGAGAGAGGGGGAGAGAGGAAGGAAAGATGGAGGGAAGAATGGCGCACGAGAACAGAATCATAACGCGAGAATAATGCGATAACTCTGAAGGCGGCGTCGGCATTACCACCTTCTTTGAGAGCCTCGCGGGAAGCCATTTTCATGATAATTCCTCCTCTAAATGCTATTATCATGCGTAACTACATCCATTCTCTGCCGCCGCCGGAGTCAACTCATTACTCAACACCCGCGAAGAAGAAGAAAAGAAGAGGAGGAGAACGATACGAGATTGAAGAAAATGACACGTGGATATTTTTTTTTTTTTACAACAAAGGAGACAGCTCAAGGACACACAAAAAAAGGAAACAATAATAAAAAAAAGCCCGCTACTCGCTGCTCCAATAAAAAGAATCAAAAGAGGTGGCCGAAAGAGAGGTCAGTTTCGGGAGGAGAGGTGTCCTGATGGATAGATAGATTGATAAAATATGTATATGAAGAAAGAAACTGATATAGAGATGAATGAATAAGATAGATAGGTGAATAGGTGAGTAGATGGTTAAGGGATGTTGATGGATAGATAAATAAAGGAAGGGAAAGAAAATGATAGATAAATAAACGGATATAAGTTAATGGAAAGATAGATAGATAGGTAGAGAGAGAGAGAGAGAGAGAGAGAGAGAGAGAGGTATAAAAACATTTGAAACACCTTGTATATCCTCTCTCTTCTCTCTCTCTCTCTAACTTTACCTTTACCTCCCCTACCCCCTCTGACTCTCCCCTGCCCCCACACGTCCTCAGCCCATCAGCCAATCACAGCGCTCATCTCCCTCCTGCTGAATCAATGGGCGCTGTCATGGAGGCGGCGTGACGTCAGGACAGAGATCGCTCCTCATTGGCTGGATTAATGACACGGGACTGGCAAGAGAGAGAGAGAGAGAGAGAGAGAGAGAGAGAGAGAGAGAGAGAGAGAGAGAGAGAGAGAGAGAGAGAGAGAGAGAGAGAGAGAGAGAGAGAGAGAGAGAGAGAGAGTAGGAAGGCAGAGAGTTAAATGTTGCGAAAAGTTTAATATCTAAGGAAAGATACTCATGTGCAAGTTTCTCTCTCTCTCATCTCCTTGAACTTATTTCTCTTGTAATCTTCAACAACACTTCTCTCTTTTCGTCCTTCTCTCTCTCTCCCTTCTATACCTTCTCCTCCTCCCTCCTCCTCCTCCTCCTCCTCCTCCTCCAGGCTTTCCTCCTCCCTTTAGGTACCTTGATGGACTGCTTATTAAAACTTCTTCCCTCTACTTTGCACGACTTCTCCCTCCATCATACTTTTTGCCCCGATTATTGCCTCATACCTTAGTTTCCTTTTTTTCTTCTCTCTCTCTCTCTCTCCCTTGCTTACTTTTTTTTCATGTCATGCTTTTTCTCCCTATCACCCTTCCATTGTTTTCTTTTCTGTCTTACTTCCTTTTTTTTCTCTCGACTGTCTCATTCTTATTTTTCTGCCTTCCTCACCCTTTTTTTTTTTTCAACTGTTCTATACTTTTTTTTTGCCTCTCACCCTGTCTTAGTTTTAATCTCCTTCAACTGTTTCACACTTTCTATGTCTCTCTTCCTTCCTTCCTTATTTCTTTCTCTTTCTCAACACACTTTTTCTGGCTCTCACACTTTTTTATTATATTTTTCCAACTGTCTGTCTCATCCCTTTTCTGTCTCTCACATTCTTTATATTTTTTTCTGCTATTCTCTACGTCGAATTTGCGTTGGTGTAGTTTTATCAAGTTACTGCTTATTTTTCCAACTGTCTCCTTCTTTTTCTGTCTCCCACACTTCCATAACTATTTTTATTATTATTTTCTTCTTCGAGTTTGCTTTGGTGTAATTTATCCTTTCACTGCTTCGTATGTTATATTTTATTCTGCTCAATTGCTTCATATCACGAGTTTGCTTCAGTGCGGCTTCTATCTTTTCCGTCTTTTTCTTCGGACTCAGCTTCTCGATCCTATTACCATTTCTCTTTTCTTTCTTAACTGTTTTATTTAACGAGTCAAGTCTGATGCAAGTTTTTTTTCACTGACGTCAATGGCAGCAAACCTTTATCTAAGATGCATACCCTGTTATTTCTTCCTCGCTCCCATAAGGAATAAAACAAAATATACATCAGATTCTTAAATAACTGATTCACGTTACCGATGAAAATATATATAGAATTCATTGATAAGATGTATAAATGTATTACAGCTGGTTTTCAGTATGAGTGGGTAATACATGATTGATTTTTGTTTAACTCTTATTCACACACACACACAATAATTATCTCTTAGTTTCTATAAAAAATACTGAATACCTCACTCATCTCTCTCTCTCTCTCTCTCTCTCTGCCCCTTGACACATAAGCACCACCTATTAATGCACACAGACACTACTACACATTAAAATAATAATAATAATAATAATAATAATAATAATAATAATAATAATAATAATAATAATAATAATAATAATAATAATAATAATAATAAGAAGAAGAAGAAGAAGAAGAAGAAGAAGAGGAAGAAGAAGAAAGAAGAATTGGGGAAGAAGAAAGAAGAGAAGAAGAAGAGAGAGAGAGAGAGAGAGAGAGAGAGAGAGAGAGAGAGAGAGAGAGAGAGAGAGAGAGAGAGAGAGAGAGAGAGAGAGAGAGAGTAGGTGAAGCCTCTTTTATAATTCACCTGTATGCATATATTACCTGGACACTCCCATATATTGATTACTTGAGATACACGGACAGGTAACGTGATAGCTAGGCGCCTATCTTCTCTCTCTCTCTCAGACATCAATAAACGTCACAATAAAAACAGAAACACACAATCGATTAGTTTTACCTCTCTCTCTCTCTCTCTCTCATTCCTCTTCAACAACCATCACCCTACATCCAACCTTTCCTCCTCCTCCTCCTCCTCCTCCTCCTCCTCCCAGCCTCCCATTCTTCCTCTCATCTCGCCCTCAGCATCACAATGGCGACAAAGGGAGGCAATAGTAACAAGATATACCTTCCCATCAATCAGTCACCATCCTATCGCCCCATCACCAACGCCTCTACCGCCCTTTCCCCGCCCCATCACCTCCATCACCACCCTTCTTCCCTTCCCATATAGACAAGCTCTGCCTCTCCCTTCTCTCTCTCTACTTCTTCATCTATAATCTCCCCATACTTTCTGCCTTACGAGACCTAGGAAAAGCCTATATTAAAGTGTGTTAGGAATTGAGTGTTATTTTTTTCTACTTTTCTGCCTCCGTGGGTCTGAAAAATAACGTCGTCAGCTGATATTAAGAATCCTGACGAGTATATTTCTTTTTTTTTTTTTTTGTTCATAAGTTTTGGTGATGGACGAGTTTCCGGGATGAATGAAAGAGGATGTGAATGATAAAGGAGAGAGAGGTGGAGGAGAAGGAGAAATGTTGGGAGAAGGAATTGGAGAGGCATATGAAACTTGAGTAAAATAAAGAAGAAAGAAAAGAGAAAAAAAGAACAGAGAAAGAAAACCGGGAAGAGGAAAAAGAAAATAAAGGATTAAGATAAATAAAAACTGCAATCTTAAAGTACTAAACATGAAACACACGAATATTAATGAAACACACACACACACACACACACACACACACACACACACACACACACACACACACTCAACCCCCCCCCCCCCCCCACACACAGACACACAAGACCCCCCCCCCCCCTAACACACACACACAGAAACACACACGCCAACGACTTTATTAATCAGACAAGGCCGCCACCTCCACCACCACCACCACCACCCTCACAACACATCATAACAAAAATCTCCCAACTCTCCGTTATTGATAAAGCCATTGAATAATTACTCCAATAACCGTCGTAATTACATTTTCGCCCGACACAACCACTAATTACACGCTGCTAATGACATTCAAAACTTATTATATACATTTCTGATTGGCTCACAAACTAATAAGCATCACGGTTCACAGAGACACACCTGCGCGGAGCCATTATTACCTGTCTCCTCCTCCCCCCCCCCCTCCTCCTCCTCCTCCTCCTGCACCACCTCCTTCACCTACATACTCCTCTACTTCCTCCTCTTCTGCGCGAGGTGTTGAAGAGACGAGTAGGAGGAAGAGTGGCATGGAAGAGACAGCCTTAAGTGAGAGGAGGAGGAGGAGGAGGAGGAGGAGGGCGTGAATGAAGAGGAACAGGCATGCAAGTGTTAAGAAACGAAAGCGGAAGTAAAAAAAAAAAAAAGAAAATAAGAAAAATATGAGGATTTGAAAGCAGTAAACACACACACACACACACACACACACACACACACACACACACACGCTATAAAAAATAAACGCAACATATCGTGATGTTTCTAAAAAAAAAGAAGACTTAAGTAATATACCATAAATCTCTCGCGCACACACACACACACACACACACACAGACACACACACAGACACACGCAAAGCTTCAATACATCACATCAACCAGACAAAGAATGGGAAGGGGGGAGGAGGGAGGTGAAGGAAGGAAGGGGAGAAGAGAGGAGGGAAGGGGTGAAGGGGTGAAGGGGTGAAGGTGAGGGTGCTAACCAACACATAACTTGGACAAATTGGACCTAATGGCAGAGTTAACATTTTCCTGCCCCGAAAAGTGAGTCGAACATGAAGGATCTCAGAATAGGAGGGAAGAGAAGGAGGGGAAGGAAGGGGAGAAGGAGAGAAGGGGAGAGGGTGAGGGGAGAAAGGGAGAAGGTAAGGGTGGAAAGGGAGAGGATAAAGATGAAAGGGGAGAGAGGGACGGGAGAAGGGGAGAGGGTGAGGAGAGAAGGGGAGAAAAGGGTGAGGAATTTGAAAGGTGAATTAGCGGATGAATATATGGAAGAGAAAAGGGAAAGGGGGGAGATTGGGGATGGGAAGAGAAGTGGAGAAGGAGGGAGGAGGATAAAGGGTGAAAGAAAGGAAGGGAGGGAGGAAGGGATAGAGAGGAATAAAGAGCAGTAGAGGATAAGGGAGAGAAATGGGCGGAGAGAAGAAGGTAAGAAGGAAGGGAGGGAAAGAGATAAGTGATGGTTAGGGAAGCGAAGCAGTGAGGGAAGAAGGGAGGAAGGGAGAGTGAAGGAATGAGGGAACAAGAAAAGGAGGAAAAAATAGTGATAGATAGGGGAGGGATGGTGAAGAAAGGAGCGAAGAAAGAAATAAAGAAGGAAGGGAAAAAAGGGATAGATAGGGAAGAGAAAGTAAAGAGAGGAGTGAAGAAAGAAAGAAAGAAGGAAGGAAAAAAAGAAAGATAGGGAAGAGAAAGTGAAGAGTGAAAAACGAAGGAAAAGAAAGTCTAGTGATGGGGAGGGAAGTGAAGTGGAGGGAAGAGATATGAAGATGAAGGAAGGAAAGAGGGGAGGGAGGAAAAGAAGGAGGAAGGGAAGAAGAAGAGAGAGAGGTGGAGAGAAGAGTGCTACATGCCTTGAGACCATTAATAAAGGGACAAAATATTATAGTGACCATTCTCTTCTAACACACACACACACACACACACACACGTAAGTAATGGCACTCGTGGATAATGGCGACAGGAGCAGCTAATGGGGAAGAATGTCCACTTAATGGGGAGAGAAATATGACCCATTACTAATCTCCCCTCGCCCCCCCCCACCTCTCTCTCTCTCTCTCTCCACTCATAGATCTCTCCTCCTCCTCCCTATCTCTCTCTCTCCCCTTTCCCTTCTTCCCGGGAGACTAACAAAATTTAGATTAAGATGTTCCTATTCTGTGTGTGTGTGTGTGTGTTGGAGAGAGAGAGAGAGAGAGAGAGAGAGAGAGAGAGAGAGAGAGAGAGAGAGAGAGAGAGAGAGAGAGAGAGAGAAGAATGAGGGAGGAGGAGGAGGACGAGAAGGAGGAGGAGGAGGAGGAGGAGGAGGAAGAGAAGGAGGACGAGGAGGAGGAGGAGGATATCGTCCGGTAAATAATAGAGCCTTTTCCACCTATTCTCTCTCCCTGCCCCCTTTTCCCTCCCTCCCTCCCTCCTTCTCTCCCTCCCTCCCTCTCTCTTTGCTCCCTTTTCCCTCACTCCCTTCACTTCTCTCCCTCTCTCTCTCTTTCTCCTTGCATAATTCTTCTTCCTCCCTTCAATTATCTTCTTTCCCATATTCCCATCTTCGTTCTCTCTCTCTCTCTCTCTCTCGCCCCTTTCCTTGCCCTTTCTCAATCTAGCAAAATGGACATAAGCGTCTGGGTCTGTTTTTACCTTCATTTCATTGCTGATTTTACCTGGCGAGCTTCAAACATTCTCTCTCTCTCTCTCATGGTCTTCCTTTGTTTGTATCCTTTCATAATTGCTTTGTTTTTTTTCTATTTCGGGACAAAGGTTTTTTTCCCCTTTCTCTATTCTTGGATGGACGCGACTTTAATTCATTTGTTTTCTTTTTTTTTGTTTTATAGTTTTTTTTTCTCTCCTCCTTTCTACTATAGTAACGTCATATGAGAGTTCCTCCAGCTCTTTCTCTTCTTCTTCTTCTTCTTCTTCTTCTTCTTCTTCTTCTTCTTCTTCTCCTTCACCTCAGGAACATCTTCGCCCTCCCTTCCCACGCCTCCCTTCCTTCTAGGCTTCATGATCAGCTTACTCCCTCCATAAAAAGGGCAGTAAACCTAAAAAAAAGGAATTATAATTTGATGAAAGAGAATGCTACGGCCGAAGCCAGCACACAGTACCACAACAGCCTCAGAGCTTGTCGCAGCCTTATTCGGAGTAGCAAACGCAACTATGAAAAGCAAATAGCGCGCGAAATCAAAACTAACTCCAAGAAATTCTTCACGTACATAAGATCGAAAAAGAAAGTAAAATCCAATATTGGTCCCCTGACAGACGAGACTGGATCTGTAACTCAGGACAGTAAACAGATGGCCAGAATCCTCAACAGTAACTTCGCATCCGTATTCACAGTCGAGGACATCGAAACCATTCCCGAGAGCCCTGCCCCGCCGAGTGAGATCACGCCGCTGGAAATTGACTCAATATGCGACCAAGAAGTAAAAAAGTACTTGGACAAACTCGACACGAACAAGTCAACGGGACCCGACAGTTTGTCCTCGCGGTTATTAAAAGAGCTTAAACAACAATTACTTCAACCACTCACTACCATATTCAACCGGTCAGTTCAACTAAACAAGGTCCCGGAAGACTGAAGATGGCGAACGTAACACCGATTTTCAAAAAGGAGACAAAACCGTTGCATTAAACTACAGGCCCATAAGTTTGACATCAGTGGCAGGAAAATACTGAAAAGATTATTAGAGATAAACTTGTTAAGTTTCTAGAAAACAATAATATAATCTCCGACACCCAGCATGGCTTCAGAAACAAGCGCTCCTGCCTAACGAATTTATTAGACTTCTTCCAAGGTATATATAAGAACTGGGATGCCCACATCCCCAGTGATGTTATATACCTGGACTTTCAGAAAGCCTTCGACAAGGTACCGCACGAGCGACTCCTTAAGAAACTGCACTCGTCTTTATTCGGAGCCAATCTGATCGCGTGGATAAGAGATTGGCTCACCGACAGAAAACAACGAGTACTACTCAACGGACAGCCTTCCGATTGGCTACCAGTCACTAGTGGAGTGCCTCAAGGGTCAGTGCTGGGACCCATCCTCTTTATCATATATATCAATGACCTAGAATCAGGACTGAAATCCACAATATCGAAATTTGCAGATGACACCAAGGTGGGTGGAGATGCCTCACAAAGACCGACTGCGAAATCATTCAGAAAGACCTCAATCACATTATCGAATGGTCGGAAAATGGCAAATGTCTTTAATGTTGACAAATGCAAAGTCATGCACATTGGGTCCCAAAATAGTAACCACACATACATCATGAATGGGAGACCTCTGCAAGCGATGCAGGAGGAAAAGGATCTGAGTCACTATCAGCAGTGACCTGAAACACGCGAATCACTGTAAAAAGCATACAACAAGGCCAACATTATGCTCGGGTTCATAGCGAGGAACTTCGAGTGTAAAGCACCAGACGTGATGCTATCCTTGTATAATTCCATGGTAAGACCGCACCTCGAGTATGCAGTGCAGTTCTGGTCTCCCAATTACAGAAAGGACATTGCTTTACTGGAAAGGATTCAACGACGCGCCACAAAGATGATTCCAACCTTCAGGGCTCAACCGTACGAGGAACGACTCAAGCGACTCAATCTCTTTACATTGGAGAAAAGACGCCTACGAGGGGATATGATTCAAGTCTTCAAGTATCTAAAAAAGTTCAATAACGTCGATTACTCCAAATTCTTTGAACTGCAAACCAACTCAAGAACTAGAAATAACGGTTTACCCATTCAGTCGAGTCGATGTAACACAGACATTGGAAGGAGTTTCTTTTCAAACCGAGTCATCCGCCACTGGAACAATCTTCCCTCAGAAGTAGTAAATGCGAATACCATCAACTCCTTCAAATATAGAATCGACCGTCATTTCGCTGCGTCAGGAGTAAACTGAATAACGAGGGGCTTCCATCTGCTCCTCAATATCGAGGTGCTTTCATCTGCTCACCAAGCCCCAAGTGGCGGTCGAGCAGATTAAACCACCCAAGCGGGCGACCTCGTAATGAGCCAATAGGCTTTCTGTTGCCTGCATTTCCATGTTTCCATGTTTCCATGTTTCCCTTCTTTTCACCCTTCCTACCTTCCTTCGTCCCTCCTCTCTCCCTTCTTCCCTCCTTTCTTCCAGTCACCAACTCTTCCCCTCCTTCCTTTATCACTCTGCAAACTCTCGATCCTCCTCCTCCTCCTCCTCCTCCTCCTCCTCTTCAGCTATAATATAAGACGCAGTACGCACACACGCTAAACTCGTTTCGAAAAATAAAAAAATCATATTTCAATAAAAGAGAAATGTCAAATAAAATGTTAAACCGTTACTCCACAATAAAAGAAATACAATATATATATACTACACGCATATAGATACGAATAGAAAGAGCTAGATAGATGGATATGTATATATATATATATATATATATATATATATATATATATATATATATATATATATATATATATATATATATATATATATTTTTTTTTTTTAATATTTCACGTTACTATGACCTTGTTTTTAAATATCAAATGTAGCTTGCAAATCTACTACACTTTCCTTTTTTTTTTAGATTTCTTAAATTTCTTAAATAAAACGAACTATCTCCACTCGTTGCACGCACAAAGGAAAAAAAGAATAAGTGTAACAGAAAACAAATTCAAAATATCCATAAAAACCGTAAAAAAGCGTAGAAAAAGGAAAAATAAAAAAAGACGAGTGATTTACGAGGAGGTGAGTAGCTGATGGTGATGATGGTGGTGATGGTGGTGGTGGTGGTGATTCTCTTTTACACTCCACTGTCCACTTAACACTACCACCACCCTCATCACCCCCCCCCCCACTACCACCCTCACTCACTACTCACCACATCCATCACCACCACCACCACCTTCACCATCCCCACTCACCACCACCCTCACCACCCCGACTCACCTCCACCATCATCATTCTCCCCCCCCCCTCGGCCCCCCACCACCGCGGCGTCAACACTTAAAATCCGTGAAGTAAAAGTGTGGACGCCAACGCGATAATATAATGTAACTCGGCTAATTACACTTTTCATATAATTATTTAGCATCATTTTCCACTCCTCACAAACTTGGTAATGAAGCTTAATTAAATCCGGCAGTGTGTGTGTGTGTGTGTGTAGCATAGTCTGGCAGTAATCAAATTAAAACAATACACACACACACACACACACACACACACACACACACACACACACACACACATACATACATACATTTACCTTTCCCTTTCATTCCTTTATTCCTCCTCCCTCCTCCCTCCCCCCCTTTCCTCCCCGTCCTTCTCCCCTATTCTCCTCCTTTCCCTTCCTGTCCCCTTTCTCTCAAGTAATAAAAAAAAAACATAAAAAAAGGAAAAATGTACAAACCAACCTTTTTTTTCTTATTTAATAACAAGAATCACGACTAAAGAAAAAGAAAAAAATATAGAGTAGGAAGAATTACTACTACCACTACTACTACCACTACCACCACTACTACTACCACTACTACTACTACTACTACTACTACTGCTACTACCACCACTACCATCACTACTACTACCTCTACCAAAACTACTATTACTACTACTACCACTACCACTACTACAACCACCACCACACCACTACTACTACCACGACTACTACCACTACTACTACTACTACCACCACTACTAATAATAATGAAAATAATAATGAAAATAATAATAATACTAAAATTTCAAGGGGGGCGCACCGCACAACTCTACACAAAGGCTCGGAGTAA
>NW_026110375.1:70000-72500 GCF_024679095.1 Eriocheir sinensis | reverse complement strand
ACCCACCACCCAACACTTCTCCACACCACAACCACACCACCGTCGCCACTCCACACCTCCACATCCAGACTAATAAAAAGCAAGAAAAATGTGACAAACTGCCTGGCGTAGATATGTGAGTTACGGCTTGCGAACCATACATACTTACGCTTGTACTATTGGCTTGACTAACCATATGGGGGAAGGGAAGAGAAGGGGAGGGGAAGGAGGCGAAGGGAAGGAGGAACGATGAATTGTAGGGGAAAGGGGTAAGGTAAAAGGTGAGGGAGACAGAGGGAAGGAGAAACGAGAAAGAATAGGGAAGAAACGGGGTAAAAAAAGAAGGGAAGAGGAAGAAAAGGATAAACAATGGGTAACGTAAAAGAAGAGAAAAAGACGAAGGAAAGAAAAATCGAGAGGGAGCAGGAAAAGAAGAGAAGGAAAAGAAAAATGCGGAAAATATGTAAGAATTGATTACCTTAATATAAAAAAAATGGTTTACATAGGAAAAGGGAATAAAATTAAGATAGAAATAAAGAAGAAAGCTGAAGGGTAGGAGAACAGAAAGCGATGAAAGGGAAGGAAAGGGAAAGGGAGAGAGAGAGAAGAGAAAGGCAAGGGTAAGGTAGAAAGGAGGGAATGACAGACAAGCAGATAAATGGGGAGAGGAACAAAAAGGAAATGCGTAGAGGGGAAGAGATAGGGAAGATGAGAGAGAGAGAGAGAGAGAGAGAGAGAGAGAGAGAGAGAGAGAGAGAGAGAGAGAGAGAGAGAGAGAGAGAGAGAGAGAGAGAGAGAGAGAGAGAGAGAGAGAGAGAGAGAGAGATTAGAATAAGAAAAGAAAACGGAAAGATAAAGATATAGAGGAAGAAAACGAGAAAGAAGGGACGGAGACTACGAGAGAGAGAGAGAGAGAGAGAGAGAGAGAGAGAGAGAGAGAGAGAGAGAGAGAGAGAGAGAGAGAGAGAGAGAGAGAGTGCTCCACAACATACACGAGTGACTGGGTGTATCACAGAGAGAGAAATCAATACACATAATATGATAAATGGGAGGATAGAGGGAGGGGGGATGATAACTCCCCTTGGTGATGTTCTCTCTCTCTCTCTCTCATAGGCAACAATTCTTCGTTATCAATCAATCACTCCTCCCCTCTCTCCAACCTCCTCCTTCTCCTCCTCCTCCTCCCCCTCCTCTTCCTCCTCCATTTTCAACTCCTCTTTCCATTCCTCCTCCTCCTCTCATTCCTCTTCTGCCTTTACACTACATAAGCATTTCCCTCTCAACACACACACACACACACACACACACACACACACACACACACACACACACACACACACACACACACACACACGTACACAAACACCTTCATTTCGTTCTCACATGTTTCCATATAAAGAGACAAAGAGACATACGAAACGGAGACTCAGAGAAGGACATGCAAACAAACAAACAAACGAGCGTGTACCCAAGGAAACACACACACACAAACGCACACACACAAAAAAAAAAAAAAAAAAAAAAAACAGAAATACGAATAAAACAATGCCCTTCCCTTTACAATACCCTTTTCATACATACATACATACATTTAAACTAAGCTGCTATTCTTCTATTGTTATCAAGTTTCAAGTTTTTATCATTTTCATTATATCCATCTTTTTAATTTCCTTCAATTTCCATTTCATCATAAACGACATATTCCCTTCCTCTTTCCTTCATTCTTTTCTCTCAGGGAATGAAATCTACGGTAGTGATGTGGTGGTGGTGGTGGTGGTGGTGGTGCCTTAGAACTGAAGTGGCACCGTACGACAACCTCTCCCGAAGCACCTGGCAGCACCACCTCACCTCATACGTCTGGCAGCTGAGCGAGATGGGGAGGGGGGGAGGGTAGGTATACAAGGAGTGAGGGAGGAAGGAGGGGACGAAAGGGGTTTTAGAATAAAGGAGTGTAGGTAGGGTGAAAGGGAGAGGAGAGGAAGGGAGGGAGAAGGGAGGGAAGGTGAAGTGGCTGAAGGGGAGACATGGAAGAGAAGGAAAGGGAAGGAGAGAAGAGGGAAGGTAAGGGAAGGGAAGAGAAGGGAAGGGCAGGGAAGGGAAGGGGAAGCTGAAAAGGGTAAAGTTAAATGGAAAGAGAGATAGAAGAGTTTAAATGAGAGAAAGGTAATCGCTCAATTTATTTGCCTGCCTCTCTCTCTCTCTCTATCCTGGTTATACTAGGATGTTTTATAAATTAGGAATGCAAGAGAGAGAGAGAGAGAGAGAGAGAGAGAGAGAGAGAGAGAGAGAGAGAGAGAGAGAGAGAGAGAGAGAGAGAGAGAGAGAGAGAGAGAGAGAGAGAGAGAGAGAGAGAGAGAGAGAGAGAGAGAGAGAGAGAGAGAGAATATACCTATCATTCTTTAACACTTCATACGGAAATTTCCTAACACCTTCAGCCTATACAGTAACACACGTCTGTCCTTACATAACACTCAAGGACTAGGAAGAAAGGAACATCCAGAAACAGGAAATACACGGAACA
>NW_026110375.1:52500-67500 GCF_024679095.1 Eriocheir sinensis | reverse complement strand
GGAGGTATACTTCGAAAAAAAAAAAAGAGGATGAGGTAGCTTAGAAAAAAGAAGGATGAGACGGACAAAGACAAAAAGGAGGTAGAAGGAGGAGACTGAAAGGAAGGAGAAAAGGAAGAAAATGAGGAGGAGGAAGAAGAGAAGGCGGAAGAAAGACCCCAATTTAGAAGAAACAAGAAGGATGAGAGTAGAAATGAAAGGGAGGAGGAGGAAGAGAAGTAGGAAACAGAGGAGGAAGGAAGGGAAGAGATTGAAAAAGGAGGAGGAAGAGGATAAAAGAAATAAGGGTACTACAAATTCAAGCGAAGAATAGACACAAACAAAAGGAAAGGGGGAGGAAAGGGGAGCGGAGCCGAGAAGAGATTAGGAAAATAGGGAAAGAAGAGGGAAGGCGAGAGACAATGGTGAAAGGGGGGAGGAGGAAGAGGAGGAGGAGGAGGAGCATGAATAAATTAGTACTCGTTATGGGGAGGAGGTGTGAAAACAGTGAAGGCAGAAATGAATGCCAAGGAGAGAGAGAGAGAGAGAGAGAGAGAGAGAGAGAGAGAGAGAGAGAGAGAGAGAGAGAGAGAGAGAGAGAGAGAGAGAGAGAGAGAGAGAGAGGAGAAGAAGAAGAAGAAGAAGAAGAAGAAGAGATACTAGGAAAAATAAGTTAATCGAAAAATTGAAGAACCAAAACAAAAAAAAATAGAAAGTTCAATTAAAAAACGAAGAAAAATGGAATATAAACATTAGATTAAAAAGAATGCAAGAAACGATGAGAATGAAGACAATAAAAAGGATCAGAAATAATATCTTTGACAATAAGAAGTTAAAATCATAAATACAAATACAAATAATAATAATAAAAACAAGAAATTAAATTGAAAAAAAACAAAAACAGGTTCGTTACGTGTATCACCTGAGACGGTAATTACGCGGCGCCGCTTCACTGGGCTTCATTAGGGGCACGTACCTGGGGAAGAGAGGAAACAAAATTACCCTCATTGTCTTAGTGATAATAATAATAATAATAATAATAATAATAATAATAATAATAATAATAATAATAATAATAATAATAATAATAATAACAACAAGAACAACAGTAATAATATATGGTTTGATTATATTACTATTACTACTACTACTACTACTACTACTATTACTACTACTACCAATACGACTACAATAACAACAACTACCACAACCTCACTCCCAGTACTAACAATAATACTTCCACTACTACCACTATATTTCTACTACTACTACTACTACTACTACTACTACTACTACTACTACTACTACCAGCACTTCCATACCACCAACCACCAAACCATCCCACCTACTATTACCACCACCACTACTTCTACTACTACTACTACTTCTACTACTACTACAACTATCACCACCACAACCATACCCCCTTATCCCCTTCCACACGACCACTACTACTACTTCTCCATTTTCTATTCAATTTGCTCCACTTTTCCTGAGATGAGAAGTTTTACTCAGCTGCTTCTAAACTGGTCTCTTTAGCCTCTTTCCCTCCCGCCCATCGCGTTGAAAACACTAGCGAGGGAGGGAGGGACGAGGGGAAGCAGGAAGGGAGGGAGGAGGAGGAGGCGGGAGATTAAGGAGCAAAGGAAGAAGGGAGGGGAAGGGTACAAGGGTAAAGAAGGGATCAGAAGGATAAAGATACGGAAAGAAAATGCGGCGAGATGTGGAAAATGTTTGTAAGAGAATCAGAAACAATGAGGAAAAGACGAGAAAAGATGAAGGAAATATGAAAAAAATCTGCAAGAAGGGAAGAAGAGAACGGGAGAGAGAGGAGAATAAGTGAAATGTGAATCATGAATAGAGAAGAAAAGGGAAGGGAAAAAAAAGAGGGACAAAAGGAATGAAACGAGGAGATTAAAAGAGAGAAAGAGAAAGAGAGAGAGAGATGCAAGTAATTTAAAATGCGAGGGGGAAAAAAGAGAAAGAGAAAATGGAGGGAATAACCAGAAGATAATGCGGAGGAACAAGAAGAATGATAATAACAATAATAATAAAAAGAAAAAAAGAAAAGAAAAAAGAAAAGAAGAAACAGCTGAAGCGAATGTAATCAACGAAGACAAACGATGAAAAAGAAAAAAAAGAAAACGAAGATGAAACAGAACACGAAACTAGAAAGAGAGAGAGAGAGAGAGAGAGAGAGAGAGAGAGAGAGAGAGAGAGAGAGAGAGAGAGAGAGAGAGAGAGAGAGAGAGAGAGAGAGAGAGAGAGAGAGAGAGAGAGAGAGAGAGAGAGAGAGAGAGAGAGAGAGAGAGAGAGAGAGCAATAAGGGAAAGCGTCAAGGAAGAATGAATAACAATTAAAGGGGAAGAGGGAAGAGCAGGAATGAGGAAGAGGAAGAGGAGGCAAGAAGAGGAAGAGGAAGAGGAAGAGGAAGAAGAGACATGAAGAGAGGGAATGAGCAAGTGGAAGTGTGGTGGAAGAGAATGGGGAAGAGGAAGAGGAAGAGGAAGAGGAGGAAGAGGAGGAAGAAGATGAATGACATGAAGAGGAAGAAATGAGGAAGAGGAAGTGTGGTTGAAAAGGAAAAGAAGACATGAAGAGGGGAGGCATCAAGAGGAAGAGGAGGAGGAAGAGGAGAACTGGCATAAGACTCACTAATGCCCGAAGCTCATAAAACCTCCCGAGGCTTTTGTACAGCAATGAGGAGTAAGCGGTTCAAGAGGCTGGACCATGAGGAGGAGGAGGAGGAGGAGGAGGAGGAAGAGCTGGATATGGGGCATGGAGATGGTGTTATAGAAAGTGAAAGAAGTGGAAGAGTAAGGGAAGGAAGATGGGGAGGAGGAGGAAGAGGGATACGGAGAATGGAGGTGGTGTTATAGGGGGAGGAGAAGGTTAAAGAAGAGGTGGAAGAAGAAGGAAAGAAGGGCGAAGGATAAATAAAAAGAGGAACGACAATAATGATGAAAGGGAGGCGGAGGAGGAAGAGGAAAAAGGAAAGCAAAGCGGAATGAAGGAAGCAGAACACAATTTCTTTAGTGTTCAAATAATTAATCCACTTGTGTTCCTTCTTTCATAACCGGGTATACAACGTTTCGTAAAATGCGTAAGACTTCCAACTCTCCTCCAACACTTTGCCTAATAACCTCCTCCTCCTCCTCCTCCTCCTCCTCCTCCTCCTCCCTCCTCTTCCTTCGTCTTCTTTCCCTCCGTCTTTTCTCCACGACTTTCTTCCTCCTCGTCGCAAGCTCACTCTTCTCACTCCACTTCCTCCTTCACTCTTCCTTCGAGAATGCAAGATCATTATCTCCTCCTTCACTTGCTCTCCACGTTTCCTTCGCCACTCCATCCTTGCTATTCTTCCTCTTCTTCTTCTTCTTCTTCTTCTTCTTCTTCTTCTTCTACCTCTTTTTCTTCTTCCTATTTTTGGTTTCTTTCTATTCGTCTTTTCACTCTAAAACCGCCACCGATCTTGTTAAAATTATCAACCACAAAATTCTATCGTAAAATCATCATATTTCCAACCATCATCACCCCAACCTCACCACCACCCATTTCAATCTCAACTATCCCTCTCCCCCCATTCCCCCTTTCCATCCCTTCTCCTTCCCCCCTACACCACATCAGCCTAAAACGTCTTCGGAAATATTCTCTTGAGTAGGAATTTTATAACGAGGAAAAAGCTTAAAGTGAATGCCCAGTGAAGCGATGAATGGGAATTTGTAATTGAATAGTCACAAAAATGGAAACATCTCTCGCGGAAGACGCAAGGTTTCCAGCTAGCTTCTCGCAAATAATGGGCCCCGTGGGAGGAGAAGGAGGAGGAGGAGGAGGAGGAGTGGGGTAGGGAGCAGGGAGAGAAGTGGGGAAGAAGGAAGGAAAAGAAGAGGGGGTGGCTGACGAGGACGGTAAGAAGGAGGAGGAGGAGTTGGGGGTTAGGGGGAAGACAAGTGGAGGGAGAAGGAAGGGAAAGGAGGAAGGGGGGTTGAAGAAGAGGGGGGTTAGGAGCAAGAGGAGGAGGAGGAGGAGGAGGAGGAATGGGGCAGAGGAAGTGGGGAAGGAAGAAGAAAAAGGAGAGGACGGGTGAGGAAGAGGAGGAGGAGAGGAGGAGAGGAGAGGAGAGAGAGAGAGAGAGAGAGAGAGAGAGAGAGAGAGAGAGAGAGAGAGAGAGAGAGAGAGAGAGAGAGAGGCTGTTAACTAATTGTCAACACGCTCATTAACTTCAGCCTAATTAATAGTCAAGCTGGAGATGTTGGAAGACTGGGGTCGAGGAGGAGGAGGTGGAGGAGGAGGAGGAGGAGGAGGAGGAGGAGGAGGAGTGCCAGAAAAAAAACAAGAACGAATTAAAAGAAAAAGAGGAGACTAAGGACGAGAAGAGGAGGAAGGGGACAAAGGGAAGAGAGGAAGAAGAAGAAGAAGAAGAAGAGGAGGAGGAGGAGGAGGAGGAGGAAAAAGGAGGAGGGAAATATCAAAAAGGATGAACGCAAGAACTAGGATGAGGAGAAGACAGAGGACGATGAAGAGGAGGAAGAGGAAGAGGAAGAGGAAGAGGAGGAGGAGGAGGAAGGGAAAAAATCAAAACAGAACCTTCGTAAGAAAATAAAACAAACTAAACAAAAAAATAAAGAAAAAAAAACGATAACAATACAAGGCAATTAACGAGACTTTTTCAACACAAACACAAACACACACACACACACACACACACACACACACACACACACACACTTAAATAAAAAAAACTCAGAAAAAGGATTCTTCATCGAATTAATTATGGAAACGGAAGGAAATTAAGCTGAATAATCTTTTCCAGTAATTATAAGGCTAATGAAAAGTGGCGAGTAATTGAATCCTTTTAAGGGGAATAACAATATACTCGAGCTAACAAACAGAGGAGGAGGAGGAGGAGGAGGAGAGGAAGAAGGAGGAGGAGAACAAGGGGTGGTAAGGCAACATTCCAGGAAGAGGGGGTGATGGAGGGGGAGGAAGAGGGAGAGAGAGAGGAGAGAATGGAAGGGGGAGGAAGGGGAAGGGGGAGAAAGTAAGTAAAGGGAAGGGGAAGGAACAGGAGAAGAATAATTATTGAGTGAATGAAATATGATGAAGGCTTCAGAGGGGAAGGAAGGAAGGGAAGGGAAGGGGACGCAAGGGAGGGAAGAAGAGGGAGAGGGAGAGAGAAAATAAATGAAGGAAGTAGGTGGTGGAGAGGGGAGAGGAGGGAAGGAAGAAGGAGAGAGGAGAGAGAAGGACGAGGAAGGCTGGAGGAAGGAAGGAAAAAGATGGGAAGAAGAAGGAGAGAGGATAGTAGAGAAGGAGAGAGAAGGGAAGAAGCAGCTTAGGGAAGAAGGGAAAAAAAGAAAGGAAAAAGGAAAAAGAAGGTAGAGAAGGAGGGGATGACAGGGAAGGAAGGGAGGGAGGAAAAAGGGGAGAGAAAGCTAAGAAAAGGAGAGAAGAAAGAGGGGAGAGGAGGGGAGAGAAAGAGGGAGAAAGGATAAAAGAGGAAGGAATGGTAGGGAAGGAAGGGAGGAAGAAGAGGAAGAGAAGCAGGAGGAGGAAGGAAAGCAGGAAATAGAAAAAAAAAAACGAATAAGGGGAAGGAAGTAGAAGCTCTTGACGATGCAGGAGGCGAAAGAAAGAGAAAAAGAAAAACGAGGAAATGAGGAAAAGAAAAGAAATAAGTAGAAGAGGAAGAAAGAAAAAAGAGGAAAAGGGGAAGAAAGTATCGACTTCTACTAACACCCCTTCCTCCTCCTCCTCCTCCTCCTCCTCCTCCTCCTTCGTTGTCATAACTTCTAGGTAATTTTCCTAAACAACATATTTCAGCTTATTTACTTGCATCATTACATTTCATTACTGCTTCTCGGACACTGCTGGCTGGGGGGGTGGGGGGAGAGGAGGAGGGGAAGTGGGGAAGGGGAGAAGGAGGGGTGGGTAAGGAGGTGGGTAAGGAAACAAGGAAAGGGGAAGAAAGGGGAAGGGGGTTAGGGGATTAGAAGGGGAAGAGGGAAGGGGAAGGAAGTCTGTCACGACGGGCACCTTCCTAACCACCACCACCACCACCATCACCACCACCACCACCACCAACGTCAGAATTTCCCCTCGTAAAGTTGCGCTATTCTTCTTCTTCTTCTTCTTTATCGTGTGTTATTGCTCTTTATTATTCGTCTCGACTTATTACTGCACAAGGAAAAAATATATTGTCATCGTTTATGTGTATGCTTTGTTGGTTTTCATTTCACCGTGTTGTAGTTTACTTTAGAAATGCTACTGTTGCTTTCGTGTATGTTCGTATGTTATTTCTTTACTTTATTTACTCTTCAGGCGGCTGTCATTGTTAATCTCAGGCTAAGGGGCAGTCAGTTTTGGCTACTCTGTAATTTTTACTTTTGTGGGAGCGGCAAGTAGCGGGCTTTTTTTTTTTGTACTCTTTTTGTTGCCCTTGAGCCGTATCCTTTGATGTAAAAAAAAAGGTATCGGAGCAATTAACATGTCAGTGACCTTATCGTAAATGACAAAGTGCTGCTCTTCCAAACTTCTTTCATACTCAGGAAACATCGAGTTCTTTCTCCTCGTTTACTTGAATGCGGTGAATATGACCACATTCCTTTCTTCCATTCACTTAACGCCACCATTTGTCTAGTATAACAATTTCATATTTATACTTATGGAACAAAGGTAGTCATCCTCGTTACCTGTTTTACCTGTACGATGCGTGAGTCTGGACCTACGACAATCATCACTTTTCTACCTTATTTACACGGCTCACCTTGACTTCCCTCTTCCTCTCTTTTACTTTCGGCGCAAACAGTAAGTCATCCTCATCAACCTCTTTTACGTGTAGTGTGAATCGAGACCTACGGCAATCACTACCTTTGTTATGCTTCACGCGGTCTACCTTACTACACTCCATTCTTTTACTCATGGGCCAAACATCAAAACATCCTCATCTTCTCTTTTCCATGGAGGGAGTGCGAGTCTAGGCCTACAAAAAACTGCCCTTCTCCTCCCTCTCCCTTCCGCACCCTTTCACTTAGCGCCGCTGCCCAAGTCCCCCAAGACAACACGATATTAAATAGGCGCCAAATTTAAATATTCTTCAGCGAGAGAGAAAAAAAAAAATATGTGCGTAAGAACGTCGAATTGATCCCTCACCAAATCTACTTTCCGCCTAAAGTTTTAAGTCTTTATGGCTAAGTTTTTGGCCCAAGTTAAGAGTACTTTAGGAGGATGAGGGAGATGAGGAGGATGAAAGGGGGAGGTTGAGGGGGGAGGAAAGGGGTAATGGTGGTGGTTGTGGTGGAGTAGCTAGAAGGAAGTTGATAAGATGGTGGTGGTGGTGGTGGTGGCGGTGTTGTTGTTGTTGTTGTTGATGTTGTTGGTGTAGGTGGTGGTGGTGGTGGTGATGATTATAGTGGTAGTATTAGTAGTGGTAGTGGTGATAATAGTTGTGCTGGTGGTGGTGGTGGTGGTGGAAGTGGTGGTGGTGGTGGTGGTGGTGTTGGTGGTGGTGGTGGTGTGGGTGGTGGTTGTGGGGGTGGTGGTGGTGGTGGATGTGGTGTGTGGGGTGGTGGTGGTGGTGGTGAATAAGGAAGCATTAGATATACATAAAAAAAAAAAAAAAAAAAAAAGGACGACAATAGTTCTGTTTTTTATTCTTTCTCCGAGGAAGGAAGACAAAAATATCTGTACCCTTATTAACTCTTCCTCTTCCTCTTCCTCTTCCTCTTCCTCTCTTCTCCCGAGGCGCCGCTATCGTTTCCTTCTTCCCTCCCTTCCTTCCTTCCTTCCTTTCTTTCTTCCCTCTTGCTATTTCTTCTTCTCATATCTTCTTCTTTCTCTTCTAATTACCTTTGTTTGTTTTTCTCTTTCTCTTCCCTAGTTTCTCTTTCTCCCTTCCCTCCTCTTATTTCTTCTTCTCTCTCCCAATTATCTCTGTTTTTCTCTTTCTTTTCCCTACTTTCTCTTCCACCTCCTTTCTCCTCCTCCTTGTTGCTATTCATATCTTTCACTTTTTTCTCCTATTTTTTTCTTCTCCTCTTCTTCTTTTCATTACTAGTCTCTTCTCTTCCATTTGCCCCCTTTTCTCTTTCTCCTTCCTGATCATCTCTTTCTCCTCCGCCTCCTTGTTGCTATTCACATCTCATTCATCTGTAGTCTCCTTTTTATTCTGTTCTTCCTCCTCTTCCCCCTCCTCCTCCTCCTTTTTATTCCTATTCTAATCTCTTGCGTATCCTCCTCCTCCTCTTTCTTGTACCAATTTCCCTCTCCTTTCCTCTCCTTCCTTCCTTCCTTCAGTATACGAACGCAGGAAATGCTGACATATTATCATTTTCTTGGGTCAATATTTTCACAACTAATTTCCTGCTGGACGCGAATATAGACTTACTGAGTGTTGCTTCCGGCGCGGGTCTGGACGAATGGGGACGAAGAAAACACGAAGAAAAAAAAGGGAACTAGAGGAATAGGAGAGATGAGCGAGATTTTTTTTTCTCTTCTGTATTTTCTTTTTCGGTTAGGTGGTCTAGTGAGAGAAAAAGGAAGACTAAAGAAAAAAACTGTAGACAGAAAGGAAAATAACGTGGATAGGAAAGTGTAGAAGGTAGTTAATTCAGTGGATGGGAAAAGGAAAGGACAGGAAAGAGAAAAAAAAGGAAGGAAAGGAAGGAAGGAAATAGAACCGCCAAAAGACAAACCATAGGAAATAATAATAAATAAATTAATTAATGAATAAGAATAACATGGAGAGAAGTGTAGAAGGTAGTTAGTTCAGTGGATGGGAAAATGAATGGACAGAATAAATGAATGAATGAATGAAGATAACGTGGATAGGAAAGTGTAGAAGGTAGTTAGTTCAGTGGATGGGAAAATGAATGGACAGGAAAGAGAGAAAAAGGCAGGAAAGGAAGGAAGGAAAGAGAACCGCCTATAGACACACCTTAAGATATAATAATAAATGAATGTCTTGTTGTGGTCCATATTTCATCTCCTAAGTGCGTGTTTACAAGGTTTGTGTGTCCATGTATCCCGATCTCTGTCAGCTCTCCCATTCAAACTGTATGCCTACCTGCCGGCCTACCTACCTACCTACCTACCTGTTTATCCACCTACTTACCGGTCATCTTTTTCTAGTCTTCTTTTCTGTTCCTCTTCCTTCTACGCTGTCTTCTTTTTGTTCCTATTCGAATCTTCTGAGTATCTTTTTTATCTCTTCTTTCCTCTTTTTTTTTCTTCTCTTTCCTATCTACCTCTCTCTATCTTTTTTCTAGTCTGTATTCTCTTCTCCTCCGTCATCTTTTTGTTCCTATTCTAAAATTTCTTTTTTATCTCATTTTCCACATTCTCTATTCCTAACTATCTTTGTTTTCTAGTCACTATTCTGTTTCTCCTTCTCTCTCTATCTTTTTTTGTTACTATTCTAATCTTTATTATGAGTATCTTTCTTATCTCTTCTCTTCTCTTCCAATTATCTTTTTTTTCCTACCAACCTGCCTATCTTTTTCCTAGTCTTTATTTTGTTCCTCTTTCCTTCTCCTTCTTTTTCTTCTATTCGTTTCTATTCTAATCTTCTTCTGAGTATCT
This sequence comes from Eriocheir sinensis, assembly GCF_024679095.1. Lineage (NCBI taxonomy): Eukaryota > Metazoa > Arthropoda > Malacostraca > Decapoda > Varunidae > Eriocheir > Eriocheir sinensis. Next base: position 57,945 of record NW_026110375.1, on the reverse strand, counting down.
TTCTTATCTCTTCTTTCCTCTTCCAATTATCTTCTTTTTCTCTCTCTTTCCTATCTACCTGCCTATCTTTTTCTAGTCTTTATTCTGTCCCTCTTTCCTTCTCCTTTTTCTTCTTGTTCCCATTATTATCTTCTGCTGTGTATCTTCTTCCTCATCTCTTCTTTCCTCTTCCAATTATCTTCTTTTTCTCTCTCTTTCCTATCTACCTGCCTATCTTTTTCTAGTCTTTATTGTTCCTCTTTCCTTCTCCTTCTTTTTTTTTTCTTTCGTTCCTATTCTTATCTTCTTCTGTGTACCTTTTTTTTCTAATCTATTCTTTCCTCTTCCAATTACCTCTTTTTCTCTTTCCTACCCACCTACTCTACCTTTTTCTTCTTTTTCCTCCTCCTCCTCCCTCTCATACTTCCTCTCCTCTACATCATTTCCAATTCACCTCCCTCTACCTCCACCCCTTACCTTCCCTTTCCCTTCTACCTTCATACCTATTCCCCTCTCTCTTTCCTTCTACCTCTAACCTTATACTCCTTTTCCCCTGTCATAACTCTCCCTTCCCACTCTCCCTTCCTCCCTCACACCCTGCCCCGAACGCTATCCTCCCTGACCCGCATCACCCTCACTCCCCCTTTCCCTCTTCACCCTAAATCCTTACCCTAATATTCGAAGTTTTGATACCAACACGACACCTGTTCCTTTCCCTTTCCTTTCCTTCCTTTTTCTCCTCCTCTTCCTCCTGCTATAATCTCCCCTCCTCCTCCTCCTCCTCTTCCTCCCTTCTTTTGTTCCCTTGCTCCCTTGCATTTATCCCTAACCATAATATCAACAAACCTTCTCTCTCTTTCTCCTTCTCGACCTCTCTCCCTTCCTCCCTTCCTCCTTCTCCCTCTCTCAACACACACACACACACAAAAAAGATATTAAAAGTCTCCCTTCTTTCGTGTCAACCCTAACTTGCTTCTCTCTCCCCCCCCCTCTCTCTCTCCCTTCTTCCCCTCACACCTCCTTGCCTCCTTACCCACCTCCCTTTTTCCTTCCCATTACACCCTTTTCCCTCCCTCACCTTCCCTCCATCTCTCCCGACAACGCTTCTTCTCTCCCCTTCACTTCCTTTCCCCTCTATTTCTTCTTTGTGTACTTTTAACCCTCTTTTTACAGTGTCTTTCTCCACCTTCTCCTTCCATTATTTTGTTTCCCCTCTGACAAAGCACTCTCGACTATCCTTCCCTTCAATTCACTCTTCTTTCTCTCTTTCTCCTTCCTTTCTTTCCCCTTTACTTCTTTTTTTAGCCTTTTTTTTATCTTAACATTTCTTCCAGTACGTTTCCTCTCCTTTATTTTGCTTCCCCTCTGAAGAAGTACTTACCCCTATCCTTTATTCTCCTGTTTACTCACTTACTCCTCCTCTCTTTTCCTCCTCCTTCTCCCTACAAGACGTCATCGCCCCCTCCTCCTCCTCCTCCTCTTCTCTTCTACCTACAAGACATCATCCCCCCCTCCCCCTCCTACTTCTTCTCCTCTCTTCTTCCTACAAGACAGCTCACCACCCCTCCTCCTCCTCCTCCTCCTCCTCCTCTTCTCTTCTCCCTACAAGACATCATCCCTCCCCCTCCTCCTCCTCCTTCTCTTCTCCCTACAAGACGTCATCACCCCTCCTCGTCCTCCTCCTCCCCCTCTTCTACGCCGGAAACTTCTCCCCAACAATCAGGTCCCGCCCCAAAACAATTCTGCAAACGCCCTGTCTTTTCCCCTCGTTAAACGTTTTACCTCTCCCTCCTCCTTCTCCTTTGCCCTCACCTCCCCGCCGCCCCTCCCCCGCGAGCCTTCAAAACTCCCCTCGCGCTAATCTTATGACAACTTGCGTCTTAATTACTAATTAACTCAAGTGACTAATTAACAAGAACAGACGCCTAAAGCCAGCAACAAGTGGCGTCTGGGAGCGCAAGGGAGAGTGGGCCTTCGGGGGCGGCGGCGGAGGGGCGGCTGTCCTGTGGCGGGGCGGGGAGGCGGCGGGGCGGGGTGAGCTGCCGCCGAGGAAAGGTCTAATTAATTACTGGCATTAGGGCGACTTTACCCCCGAGCAAACCGTGGGAAATCGCTCCTCCTGAGAGACGCGAAGAGGATTCCAAGAGTTGCAGCGCTCCTCCTGCCGGGGCATGGCCGACGCCTTGCGCGGGGGGAGGAGGGGGGAAGGAGGGCGAGGTGACAACAACGCGGTGATGTCCTTGACGCGGCTAAATGGGGATGTTTTCATTTCCTGAAGGAGTCGCGGCTTCCTGCAGGATGTTAGCGGTGGTGGTGGTGGTGGTGGTGAAGAATGTGTTATTGAGGTGGTTTACAGTTCTTATGGTTGTTGTTGTTCTAGCGGTTGTGGTATAAAAATAAATGATAGTGTGTGCGTGCGTGCGTGTGTGTGTGTGTGTGTGTGTGTGTGTGTGTAACCTATCAGAGGCAAGTGGAAGATAAAATGTGATGGATGGATGTATTTATTTTTTCCTTCTTTCCTTCGCTTTCGAAACGTCATTCTTTTTTTTTTTAACACACACACACACACACACACACTCTCTCTCTCTCCTTGCTATCATAAAACAAAGGAGACATTCACACGCGCATCATTCGTGTAGTGAACGTGAACAAGGGCGAATAAATAAGGCCAATGAAGATGAATGAACGTGAGGAGAAGATGAGTGACGACCTTTTAATAACACCCATCACCCATTCATCATCCCTCACACCTGACTAATCAACATCACCTGCCGCTTTCTTACCTGTGAAGTGTGTAATCAATTTCTTCATATGAGAGAACGAGAGCGAGAGAGAGAGAGAGAGAGAGAGAGAGATGCGAATTGATACCAGGTAATAAATGCAGATGAGCGATGGAGGAGAAAGAAGATAAACATAAAACACAAACAGATGGAGATAAATGGATTGAGTCTGGATGATGGAAAGGAGGAGGGAGAATACGGAATTAGACACACACACACACACACACACACACACACACACACACACACACACAAGCAACAGTAAACAATACAACAAAAGAATAGTTAGCAAAGAGGAAACAAAAGGAAGAGAAATAGAATCATAACAAGACGAGAGGAATTATAGAGGAAAAGAAAATGGGAATAGAGGGGAATAGAGGAAAGGGGAATAGATAAAGAGAGAAACAAAGTAAAGGAATGAAGAGTATGGAAAAAACAAGGGAATGGGAGAGGAGAAAGAGGAGAAAACAAAGGAGAAGGAAAGTATGACAAGGAGAAACAGGGAGGAAAAGGAATGATGGAGAAACAGAGGAAATGAGAAGACAAAGGAAGACAGAAGAGAATAGGAAAGATGGAGAAACAGAGGAAAAAGAAGACAAAGGAAAAAAAAGTAAAAAAAAAAGATAAACTGAAAAACGAGGAAAAAAAGAACACAAGAAGAAGACGAAAACACACACACACACACACACACACACACACACACACACACACACGTCTTCCCGAAAAATTTAACAACCGCACCTGAACCGAACACTTTGAGGGTGTGTGTGTGTGTGTGGGGGGGGGGGGGGGAGAAGAGTGGGCGGAGGGGCGGAGGGGGGGGGGGGGCAAGGCAGGTGTTTGGGCTGACTCTTTTAATCAACACTCACGCAAGGCCCCGGAGTGCGCGGGCAAATATTTACAGCAACGCTTTACCTAATGGATTGGTCGCCATGCCGCGTCGATGCTGCATGCACTCAGCCCGGGCACGAAGAAGCAGTGTACGTATGCCCTTAAGGAGACCCTCGAACACCCGACCAATGAAATACCTAGAGTGAGTGAGGAGGGACAGGTGCGCGGAAGACACCACACACATACACACACACACACCTTGGAAATGTTACCTGTTGTGATGTTACCTGGATTTTTTTTCTACCTGGCATGTGTGATTTAAAGATAGGTGAAAGGTAAGGTAGGGAAGGGAAGGCGAAGAAAATAAGGTAAAAATACTGATAAAAATGAGGGAGTAGAGGAATAAAGAAGAAGAAATGGAGAATGGGAGAGAGTTGAAAGTAAGGAGAGAGAACTAGAGAATAAAGAAAAGAGAAAGTTTCTATTGATCTCAACTGTCACAGCTTCATTATATCACACACACACACACACACACACACACACACACACACACACACACACACGTATACGCGGAGCAGTGGTGTTGAGTTGCATTGTAATCACACAAGACATTATTTCACCGGTAAGTCGAGACGAGGAATGACAAGAGGACACGTTTTTTTTCTTGTTTATCGTGTGTGTGTGTGTGTGTGTGTGTGTGTGTGTGTGTGTGTGTGTGTGTGTGTGTGTGTGTGTGTGTGTGTGGCGCCATCTATCGAGGGTTTGGGATCGAGTGGAGCGCCTTAACATAATTTGCCTTGACTGGACGAAGAAAACAAAACACGATCAACATAACACACACACACACACACACACACAGAAAAAAAAAAAACATGAATTGAACGAATGAACTTAAGAATGATTAAAGGGTGGAAGAGCTGAAGGAAGGGAACAAACGACAGGATGAAGGAAGGAAGGAAGGAAGGAAGGAGGGAGGAAGAGGCTAGGCGTTGTACAGAAAGTTGCGTTCCACTTTCAGAAATGAGGAAAGTAGGAGATAGAATCAACATAATTCCAGCTTTATTTGACATGAGGGTTGCCAGCACTCACCAGCTCTCCTATTGTCGGATACAAATCATTCCTTCCTTTCTTCCTTCCTTTCTTCCCTTCTCTCTCTCTCTCTCTCGACCTTCCTTCCTTCCCCCATCCACTTTCTCCTCTTCCCCATTACTCCATCTTCCGCCTCCTTCATTCTCTCCTTCCACTTAAAACTCAAGAACTTTTTCGCGTTGTTCTTTCTTCTCCTTCTTCACCTCCTCCTCCTCCTTCTCCTCTTCCTCCTCCTCCTCTTAATCCGCCCCCCTACTCCTCACCCCCTAACGCCGTCAAAAACACAACAGACGTTCACCTAAGCCGCCCCCCCTTCACCCCCTCTTACCCCTCTCGCCCCCCTAACATTCATAACCTCACTCCGGGAAAGAACAAGTCAACAAAAGGGGAGAAAAAAAAGAGGAAAATGTTAACGAAAAATAGAGAAAAAAAGGTCAGACTTTGATATCTCCCTCACTATACCTCACCCCCCACTATCTCTATCTTTATCCATTTATCTCCCCTCCTCCTCCCTCTCCCTCTCTCCCTTTCTCTTTCCCTCTTTACATCGCCCGACGAATGATTTTGAAAAGAGTCTCCAGATGTCTGAGAGAATTTCTAGGAGACTCCGGCCGGCGCTCTAAGAAGACGAGACGGCATTTCCATATTGATAATGGATTTTGGCCCAGCTCGATAGCTTTGCGACGCTGGTACGAAGCAAAGAAATGAACTTCCTCCTAATTCTAGAAGAGCTAAGTCTCTCCCCGGCCTAACTCCGGCCTTTCTT